>NW_027526062.1:0-8813 GCF_052094955.1 Ictidomys tridecemlineatus | reverse complement strand
AAGCTTCCAAAAAACTCCAAGTTGCCTGAAATCTCAGCAACCACTTTTTCACCCAATCTTGATGATACTATCAGGTAATGATCAGTACAACAATCCAACATGGCTCGCCAAATTTCGTTTTTCTAGGTTAAACCGATTGTTTGCAGTAACCGTTTTCATTTTGTGGTTTCACTCTGTTTTCTCCTATAGGAATACATGTATTTGGAACTCTAAATCAAACACGGTTTGTGCTAGCTCTTTGAAACTTGACACAATAAAGCAGTTTCAAGTTCTATCTCTATGGTTTGTTTGCTGTTGATGTAGCCCTAAGCAGAGACTGGCGAGAATAACTTTCATGGAAAGGGCTTGCCAAGCTTCCAAAAACCTACGAGTTGCCTGAAATCTCAGCAAAAACTTTTTCACCCAATCTTGATGATACTTTCAGGTAATGATCAGGACACCAATCCCACTTGGCTCACCAAATTTCGTTCTTCTAGGTTAAACAGTTCGTTTGCAGTAACCGTTTTCGTTTTGAGGTTTCACTCTGTTTTCTCCTATAGGGATACATGTATTTGGAACTCTAAATCAAACACGGTTTGTGCTAGCTCTTTCAAACTTCACACAATAAAGCAGTTTCTAGTTCTATCTCTATGGTTTGTTTGCTGTTGATGTAGCCATCAGCAGAGACTGGCGAGAATCACTTTCATGGAAAGGGCTTGCCAAGCTACCAAAAAACTACGAGTTGCCTGAAATCTCAGCAAACACTTTTTCACCCAATCGTGATGATACTTTCAGGTAATGATCAGGGCACCAATCCCACTTGGCTCACCAAATTTTGTTCTTCTAGATTAAACCGTTCGTTTGCAGTAACCGTTTTCATTTTGAGGTTTCACTCTGTTTTCTCCAAAAGGATACATGTATTTGGAACTCTAAATCAAACACGGTTTGTGCTAGCTCTTTGAATCTTGGACACAATAAAGCAGTTTCAAGTTCTATCTCTATGGTTTGTTTGCTGTTGATGTAGCCCTAAGCAGAGACTGGCGAGAATCACTTTCATGGAAAGGGCTTACCAAGCTTCCAAAAAACTACGAGTTTCCTGAAATATCAGCAAACACATTTTCACCCAATCTTGATGATACTTTCAGGTAATGATCAGTACACCAATCCCACTTGGCTCACCAAATTTCGTTCTTCTAGGTTAAACCGTTCGTTTGCAGTAACCGTTTAAATTTTGAGGTTTCACTCTGTTTTCTCCTATAGGGATACATGTATTTGGAACTCTAAATCAAACACGGTTTGTGCTAGCTCTTTGAAACGTTACACAATAAAGCAGTTTGAAGTTCTATCTCCATGGTTTGATTGCTGTTGATGTAGCCCAAAGCAGCGACTGGCGAGAATCACTTTCATTGAAAGGGCTTGCCAAGCTTCCAAAAACCTACAAGTTGCCTGAAATCGCAGCAAACACTTTTTCACCCAGTCTTGATGATACTTTCAGGTAATGATCAGTACACCAATCCCACTTGGCTCGCCAAATTTCGTTCTTCTAGGTTAAACCGTTCGTTTGCAGTAACCGTTTTCATTTTGAGGTTTCACTCTGTTTTCTCCTATAGGGATACATGTATTTGGAACTCTAAATCAATCACGGTTTGTGCTAGCTCTTTGAAACTTGACACAATAAAGCAGTTTCATGTTCTATCTCTATGGTTTGTTTGCTGTTGATGTAGCCCTAAGCAGAGACTGGCGAGAATCACTTTCATGGAAAGGGCTTGCCAAGCTTCCAAAAACCTACGAGTTTCCTGAAATCTCAGCAAACACATTTTCACCCCATCTTGATGATACTTTCAGGTAATGATCAGTACACCAATCCCACTTGGCTCACCAAATTTCGTTCTTCTAGGTTAAACCGTTCGTTTGCAGTAACCATTTAAATTTTGAGGTTTCACTTTGTTTTCTCCTTTAGGAATACATGTATTTGGAACTCTAAATCGAACACAGTTCGTGCTAGCTCTTTGAAACTTGACACAATAAAGCAGTTTCTAGTTTTATCTCTATAGTTGGTTTGCTGTTGATGTAGCCCTCAGCAGAGACTGGCGAGAATCACTTTCATGGAAAGGGCTTGCCAAGCTACCAAAAAACTACGAGTTGCCTGAAATCTCAGCAAACACTTTTTCACCCAATCGTGATGATACTTTCAGGTAATGATCAGGACACCAATCCCACTTGGCTCACCAAATTTCGTTCTTCTAGATTAAGCCGTTCGTTTGCAGTAACCGTTTTCATTTTGAGGTTTCACTCTGTTTTCTCCAAAAGGCTACATGTATTTGGAACTCTAAATCAAACACGGTTTGTGCTAGCTCTTTGAATCTTGGACACAATAAAGCAGTTTCAAGTTCTATCTCTATGGTTTTTTTGCTGTTGATGTAGCCCTAAGCAGAGACTGGCGAGAATCACTTTCATGGAAAGGGCTTGCCAAGCTTCCAAAAACTACGAGTTGCCTGAAATCTCAGCAAACACATTTTCACCCAATCTTGATGATACTTTCACGTAATGAGCAGTACACCAATCCCACTTGGCTCACCAATTTCGTTCTTCTAGGTTAAACCGTTCGTTTGCAGTAACCGTTTAAATTTTGAGGTTTCACTCTGTTTTCTCCTATAGGAATACATGTATTTGGAACTCTAAATCAAACTCGGTTTGTGCTAGCTCTTTGAAACTTGACACAATAAAGCAGTTTCAAGTTCTATCTCTATGGTTTGTTTGCTGTTGATGTAGCCCTAAGCAGAGACTTTCGAGAATCACTTTCATGGAAAGGGCTTGCCAAGCTTCCAAAAAACTACGAGTTGCCTGAAATCTCAGCAAACACTTTTTCACCCAATCGTGATGATACTATCAGGTAATGATCAGTACAACAATCCAACTTGGCTCGCCAAATTTCGTTTTTCTAGGTTAAACCGTTTGTTTGCAGTAACCGTTTTCATTTTGTGGTTTCACTCTGTTTTCTCCTATAGGGATACATGTATTTGGAACTCTAAATCAAACACGGTTTGTGCTAGCTCTTTGAAACTTGACACAATAAAGCAGGGTTTCTATCTCTATGGTTTTTTTTTGCTGTTGATGTAGCCCTAAGCAGAGACTGGCGAGAATCACTTTCATGGAAAGGGCTTGCCAAGCTTCCAAAAAACTACGAGTTTCCTGAAATCTCAGCAAACTCATTTTTCACCCAATCTTGATGATACTCTCAGGTAATGATCAGTACACCAATCCCACTTGGCTCACCAAATTTTCGTTCTTCTTGGTTAAACCGTTCGTTTGCAGTAACCGTTTAAATTTTGAGGTTTCACTCTGTATTCTCCTATAGGAATACATGTATTTGGAACTCTAAATCAAACACGGTTTGTGCTAGCTCTTTGAAACTTGACACAATAAAGCAGTTTCAAGTTCTATCTCTATGGTTTGTTTGCTGTTGATGTAGCCATAAGCAGAGACTGGCGAGAATCACTTTCATGGAAATGGCTTGCCAAGCTTCCAAAAACTACGAGTTGCCTGTAATCTCAGCAAACACTTTTTCACCCAATCTTGATGATACTTTCAGGTAATGATCAGTACACCAATCCCACTTGGCTCACCAAATTTCGTTCTTCTAGGTTAAACCGTTCGTTTGCAGTAACCTTTTAAATTTTGAGGTTTCACTCTGTTTTCTCCTATAGGGATACTTGTGTTTGGAACTCTAAATCAAACACGGTTTGTGCTAGCTCTTTGAAAACTTAACACAATAAGCAGTTTCAAGTTCTATCTCTATGGTTTGTTTGCTGGTGATGTAGCCCTAAGCAGAGACTGGCGAGAATCCCTTTCATGGAAAGGGCTTGCCAAGCTTCAAAAAAACTACGAGTTTCCTGAAATCTCAGCAAACACGTTTTTCAACCAATCTTGATGATACTTTAAGGTAATGATCAGTACAACAATCCCACTTGGCTTGCCAAATTTCGTTCTTCTAGGTTAAACCGTTTCTTGCAGTAACCATTTTCATTTTGAGGTTTCACTCTGTTTTCTCCTATTGGGATACATGTGTTTGGAACTCTAAATCAAACACGGTTTGTGCTAGCTCTTTGAAACTTGACACAATAAAGCAGTTTCAAGTTCTATCTCTATGGTTTGTTTGCTGTTGATGTAGCCCTAAGCAGAGGACTGGCGAGAATCACTTTCATGGAAAGGGCCTGCCAAGCTTCCAAAAAACTACGAGTTGCCTGAAATCTCAGCAAACACTTTTTCACCCAATCTTGATGATACTTTCAGGTAATGATCAGTACACCAAGCCCACTTGGCTCGACAAATTTCGTTCTTCTAGGTTAAACCGTTCGTTGGCAGTAACCGGTTTCATTTGAGGTTTCTCTCTGTTTTTCTCCTATAGTTATACATGTATTTGGAACTCTAAATCAAACACGGTTTGTGCTAGCTCTTTTAAACTTGACACAATAAAGCAGTTTCAAGTTCTATCTCTATGGTTTGTTTGCTGTTGATGTAGCACTAAGCAGAGACTGGCGAGAATCACTTTCATGGAAAGGGCTTGCCAAGCTTCCTAAAAAAACTACGAGTTTGCCTGAAAATCTCAGCAAACACTTTTTCACCCAATCTTGATGATAATTTCAAGTAATGATCAGTACATCAATCCCACTTGGGTCACCATATTTCGTTCTTCTAGGTTAAACCGTTCGTTTCCAGTAACCGTTTTCATTTTGAGGTTTCACTCTGTTTTCTCCTATAGGGATACATGTATTTGGAACTCTAAATCAAACACGGTTTGTGCTAGCTCTTTGAAACCTGACACAATAAAGCAGTTTGAAGTTCTCTCTGTATGGTTTCTTTGCTGTTGATGTAGCCCTAAGCAGAGACTGGCGAGAATGACTTTCATGGAAAGGGGTTGCCAAGCTTCCAAAAAACTACGAGTTGCCTGAAATCTCAGCAAACACTTTTTCACCCAATCTTGATGATACTTTCAGGCAATGATCAGTACACCAATCCCACTTGGCTCACCCAATTTTGTTCTTCTAGGTTTAAACCGTTCGTTTGCAGTAAACCGTTTTTCATTTTGAGGTTTCACTCTGTTTTCTCCTATAGGGATACATGTGTTTGGAACTCTAAATCAAACACGGTTTGTGCTAACTCTTTGAAACTTGACACAATAAAGCAGTTTCAAGTTCTATCTCTATGGTTTGTTTGCTGTTGATGTAGTCCTAAGCAGAGACTGCGAGAATGACTTTCATAAAAAGGGGTTACCAAGCTTCCAAAAAAACTACGAGTTGCCTGAAATCTCAGCAAACACTTTTTGACCCAATCTTGATAATACTTTCAGGTAATGATCAGTACAGCAATCCCACTTGGCTCGCCATATTTCGTTCTTCTAGGTTAAACCGTTCGTTTGCAGTAACCGTTTTCATTTTGATGTTTCACTCTGTTTTCTCCTATAGGGATACAAGTATTTGGAACTCTAAATCAAACATGGTTTTTGCTAGCTCTTTGAAACTTGACACAATAAAGCAGTTTCAAGTTCTATCTCTATGGTTTATTTTGCTGTTGATGTAGCCCTAAGCTTAGACTGGCGAGAATCACATTCATGTAAGGGCTTGCCAAGCTTCCAAAAAAATTCGAGTTGCCTGAAAATCTCAGCAAACACGCTTTCACCCAATATTGATGATACTATCAGGTAATGATCAGTACAACAATCGCACTTGGCTTGCCAAATTTCGTTCTTCTAGGTTAAACCGTTTCTTTGCAGTAACCGTTTTCATTTTGAGGTTTCACTCTGTTTCTCCTTTTGGGGTACATGTGTTTGGAACTCTAAATCAAACACGATTTGTGCTAGCTCTTTGAAACATGACACAATAAAGCAGTTTCAAGTTCTATCTCTGTGGTTTGTTTGCTGTTGATATATCCCTAAGCAGAGACTGGCGAGAATCACTTTCATGGAAAGGGCTTGACAAGCTTCCAAAAAACTACGAGTTGCCTGAAATGTCAGCAAACACTTTTTCACCAATCTTGATGATACTTTCAGGTAATGATCAGTTACAGCAATCCTACTTGGCTCGCCAAATTTCGTTCTTCTAGGTGAAAAGGTTCGTTTGCAGTAACCGTTTTCATTCTGAGGTTTCACTCTGTTTTCTCCTGTAGGGATACATGTATTTGGAACTCTAAATCAAACACGGTTTGTGCTAGATTTTTGAAACGTGACACAATAAAGCAGTTTCAAGTTCTATCTCTATGGTTTGTTAGCTGTTGATGTAGCCCTAAGCAGAGACTGGCGAGAATCACTTTCATGGAAAGGGCTTGCCAAGCTTCCAAAAAACTACGAGTTTCCTGAAATCTCAGCAAACACTTTTTCACGCAATCTTTATGATACTTTCAGGTAATGATCAGTACACATATCCAACTTGGCTCGCCAAATTTCGTTCTTCTAGGTTAAACCGTTCGTTTGCAGTAGGCGTTTTCATTTTGAGGTTTCACTCTGTTTTCTCCTATGGGGATACATGTATTTGGAACTCTAAATCAAACACGGTTTGTGCTAGCTCTTTGAAACTTGACACAATAAAGCAGTTTCAAGTTCTATCTCTATGGTTTGTTTGCTGTTGATGTAGCCCTAAGCAGAGACTGGCATGAATCACTTTCATGGAAAGGGCTTGCCAAGCTTCCAAAATACTACGAGTTTCCTGAAATCTCAGCAAACACTGATTGACCCAAACTTGATGATACTTTCAGGTAATGATCAGTACACCAATCCCACTTGGCTCGCCAAATTTCGTTCTTCTAGGTTAAACCGTTCGTTTGCAGTAACCGTTTTCATTTTGAGGTTTCACTCTGTTTTCTCCTGTAGGGATACATGTATTTGGAACTCTAAATCAAACACGGTTTGTGCTAGCTCTTTGAAACTTGACACAATAAATCAGTTTCAGGTTCTATCTCTATGGTTTGTTTGCTGTTGATGTAGCCCTAAGCAGAGACTGGCGAGAATCACTTTTATGGAAAGGGCTTTGAAAGCTTCCAAAAAAATTAGGAATTGCCTTAAGTCTCAATAAACACGTTTTCACCCAATCTTGATGATACTTTCAGGTAATGATCAGTACACCAATCCCACTTGGCTCGCCAAATTTCGTTCTTCTAGGTTAATTTGTTCGTTTGCAGTAACCATTTTTATTTTGAGGTTTTACTCTGTTTTCTTCTATAGGGATACATGTATGTGGAACTCTAAATCAAACACGGTTTGTGCTAGCTATTTGAAACTTGACAAAATAAAGCAGTTTCAAGTTCTGTCTCTATGGTTTGTTTGCTGTTGATTTACCCTAAGCAGAGACTGGCGAGAATCACCTTCATGGAAACTGCTTGCCAAGCTTTCAAAAAACAAGTTGCCTGAAATCTCAGCAAACACTTTTTCACCCAATCTTGATGATACTTTCAGGTAATGATCAGTACATCAATCCCACTTGGGTCACCATATTTCGTTCTTCTAGGTTAAACACCGTTTTTTCCAGTAACCGTTTTCATTTTGAGGTTTCACTCTGTTTTCTCCTATAGGGATACATGTATTTGGAACTCTAAATCAAACACGGTTTGTGCTAGCTCTTTGAAACTTGACACAATAAAGCAGTTTGAAGTTCTCTCTCTATGGTTTTCTTTGCTGTTGATGTAGCCCTAAGCAGAGACTGGCGAGAATGACTTTCATGGAAAGGGGTTGCCAAGCTTCCAAAAAACTACGAGTTGCCTGAAATCTCAGCAAACACTTTTTCACCCAATCTTGATGATACTTTCAGGCAATGATCAGTACACCAATCCCACTTGGCTCACCCAATTTTGTTCTTCTAGGTTAAACCGTTCGTTTGCAGTAACCGTTTTCATTTTGAGGTTTCACTCTGTTTTCTCCTATAGGGATACATGTGTTTGGAACTCTAAATCAAACACGGTTTGTGCTAACTCTTTGAAACTTGACACAATAAAGCAGTTTCAAGTTCTATCTCTATGGTTTGTTTGCTGTTGATGTAGTCCTAAGCAGAGACTGGCGAGAATGACTTTCATAAAAAGGGGTTACCAAGCTTCCAAAAAACTACGAGTTGCCTGAAATCTCAGCAAACACTTTTTGACCCAATCTTGATAATACTTTCAGTTAATGATCAGTACAGCAATCCCACTTGGCTCGCCATATTTCGTTCTTCTAGGTTAAAACCGTTCGTTTGCAGTAACCGTTTTCATTTTGATGTTTCACTCTCTTTTCTCCTATAGGGATACAAGTATTTGGAACTCTAAATCAAACATGGTTTTTGCTAGCTCTTTGAAACTTGACACAATAAAGCAGTTTCAAGTTCTATCTCTAAGGTTTATTTGCTGTTGATGTAGCCCTAAGCTTAGACTGGCGAGAATCACATTCATGTAAGGGCTTGCCAAGCTTCCAAAAAAATTCGAGTTGCCTGAAATCTCAGCAAACACGCTTTCACCCAATATTGATGATACTATCAGGTAATGATCAGTACAACAATCCCACTTGGCTTGCCAAATTCGTTCTTCTAGGTTAAGCCATTTCTTTGCAGTAACCGTTTTCATTTTGAGGTTTCACTCTGTTTTATCCTGTAGGGATACAGGTATGTGGAACTCTAAATGAAACACGGTTTGTGCTAGCTCTTTGAAACTTGACACAATAAAGCAGTTTCAGGTTCTATCTCTATGGTTTGTTTGCTGTTGATGTAGCCCTAAGCAGAGACTGGCGAGAATCACTTTTATGGAAATGGCTTGGCAAGCTTCCAAAAAAGTATGAGTTGCCTGAAATCTCAGCAAACACTTTTTTTACCCAATCT
>NW_027526061.1:0-8879 GCF_052094955.1 Ictidomys tridecemlineatus | reverse complement strand
TTGTTTGCTGTTTATGTAGCCCTAAGCAGAGACTGGCGAGAATCACTTTCATGGAAAGGGCCTGACAAGCTTCCAAAAAACTACGAGTTGCCCGAAATCTCAGCACACCCTTTTTCACCCAATCTTGATGAAACTTTCAGGTAATGATCAGTACACCAATCCCACTTGGCTCGCCAAATTTCGTTCTTCTAGGTTAAACCGTTCGTTGGCAGTAACCGGTTTCATTTTGAGGTTTCACTCTGTTTTCTCCTATAGGGATACATGTATTTGGAACTCTAAATCAAACACGGTTTGTGCTAGCTCTTTGAAACTTGACACAATAAAGCAGTTTCAAGTTCTATCTCTATGGTTTGTTTGCTGTTGATGTAGCCCTAAGCAGAGACTGGAGAGAATCACTTTCATGGAAAGGGCCTGCCAAGCTTCCAAAAAACTACGAGTTGCCTGAAATCTCAGCACACCCTTTTTCACCCAATCTTGATGAAACTTTCAGGTAATGATCAGTACACCAATCCCACTTGGCTCGCCAAATTTCGTTCTTCTAGGTTAAACCGTTCGTTGGCAGTAACCGGTTTCATTTTGAGGTTTCACTCTGTTTTCTCCTATAGGGATACATGTATTTGGAACTCTAAATCAAACACGGTTTGTGCTAGCTCTTTGAAACTTGACACAATAAAGCAGTTTCAAGTTCTATCTCTATGGTTTGTTTGCTGTTGATGTAGCCCTAAGCAGAGACTGGCGAGAATCACTTTCATGGAAAGGGCCTGCAAAGCTTCCAAAAAACTACGAGTTGCCTGAAATCTCAGCACACCCTTTTTCACCCAATCTTGAAGAAACTTTCAGGTAATGATCAGTACACCAATCCCACTTGGCTCGCCAAATTTCGTTCTTCTAGGTTAAACCGTTCGTTGGCAGTAACCGGTTTCATTTTGAGGTTTCACTCTGTTTTCTCCTATAGGGATACATGTATTTGGAACTCTAAATCAAACACGGTTTGTGGTAGCTCTTTGAAACTTGACACAATAAAGCAGTTTCAAGTTCTATGTCTATGGTTTGTTTGCTGTTGATGTAGCCCTAAGCAGAGACTGGCGAGAATCACTTTCATGGAAAGGGCCTGCCAAGCTTCCAAAAAACTACGAGTTGCCCGAAATCTCAGCACACCCTTTTTCACCCAATCTTGATGAAACTTTCAGGTAATGATCAGTACACCAATCCCACTTGGCTCGCCAAATTTCGTTCTTCTAGGTTAAACCGTTCGTTGGCAGTAACCGGTTTCATTTTGAGGTTTCACTCTGTTTTCTCCTATAGGGATACATGTATTTGGAACTCTAAATCAAACACGGTTTGTGCTAGCTCTTTGAAACTTGACACAATAAAGCAGTTTCAAGTTCTATCTCTATGGTTTGTTTGCTGTTGATGTAGCCATAAGCAGAGACTGGCGAGAATCACTTTCATGGAAAGGGCCTGGCAAGCTTCCAAAAAACTACGAGTTGCCTGAAACCTCAGCACACCCTTTTTCACCCAATCTTGATGAAACTTTCAGGTAATGATCAGTACACAAATCCCACTTGGCTCGCCAAATTTCGTTCTTCTAGGTTAAACCGTTCGTTGGCAGTAACCGGTTTCATTTTGAGGTTTCACTCTGTTTTCTCCTATAGGGATACATGTATTTGGAACTCTAAATCAAACACGGTTTGTGCTAGCTCTTTGAAACTTGACACAATAAAGCAGTTTCAAGTTCTATCTCTATGGATTGTTTGCTGTTGATGTAGCCCTAAGCAGAGACTGGTGAGAATCACTTTCATGGAAAGGGCCTGCCAAGCTTCCAAAAAACTAAGAGTTGCCCGAAATCTCAGCACACCCTTTTTCACCCAATCTTGATGAAACTTTCAGGTAATGATCAGTACACCAATCCCACTTGGCTCGCCAAATTTCGTTCTTCTAGGTTAAACCGTTCGTTGGCAGTAACCGGTTTCATTTTGAGGTTTCACTCTGTTTTCTCCTATAGGGATACATGTATTTGGAACTCTAAATCAAACACGGTTTGTGCTAGCTCTTTGAAACTTGACACAATAAAGCAGTTTCAAGTTCTATCACTATGGTTTGTTTGCTGTTGATGTAGCCATTAGCAGAGACTGGCGAGAATCACTTTCATGGAAAGGGCCTGCCAAGCTTCCAAAAAACTACGAGTTGCCTGAAACCTCAGCACACCCTTTTTCACCCAATCTTGATGAAACTTTCAGGTAATGATCAGTACACAAATCCCACTTGGCTCGCCAAATTTCGTTCTTCTAGGTTAAACCGTTCGTTGGCAGTAACCGGTTTCATTTTGAGGTTTCACTCTGTTTTCTCCTATAGGGATACATGTATTTGGAACTCTAAATCAAACACGGTTTGTGCTAGCTCTTTGAAACTTGACACAATAAAGCAGTTTCAAGTTCTATCTCTATGGTTTGTTTCCTGTTGATGTAGCCCTAAGCAGAGACTGGCGAGAATCACTTTCATGGAAAGGGCCTGACAAGCTTCCAAAAAACTACGAGTTGCCCGAAATCTCAGCACACCCTTTTTCACCCAATCTTGATGAAACTTTCAGGTAATGATCAGTACACCAATCCCACTTGGCTCGCCAAATTTCGTTCTTCTAGGTTAAACCGTTCATTGGCAGTAACCGGTTTCATTTTGAGGTTTCACTCTGTTTTCTCCTATAGGGATACATGTATTTGGAACTCTAAATCAAACACGGTTTGTGCTAGCTCTTTGAAACTTGACAAAATAAAGCAGTTTCAAGTTCTATCTCTATGGTTTGTTTGCTGTTGATGTAGCCCTAAGCAGAGACTGGAGAGAATCACTTTCATGGAAAGGGCCTGCCAAGCTTCCAAAAAACTACGAGTTGCCTGAAATCTCAGCACACCCTTTTTCACCCAATCTTGATGAAACTTTCAGGTAATGATCAGTACACCAATCCCACTTGGCTCGCCAAATTTCGTTCTTCTAGGTTAAACCGTTCGTTGGCAGTAACCGGTTTCATTTTGAGGTTTCACTCTGTTTTCTCCTATAGGGATACATGTATTTGGAACTCTAAATCAAACACGGTTTGTGCTAGCTCTTTGAAACTTGACACAATAAAGCAGTTTCAAGTTCTATCTCTATGGTTTGTTTGCTGTTGATGTAGCCCTAAGCAGAGACTGGCGAGAATCACTTTCATGGAAAGGGCCTTCAAAGCTTCCAAAAAACTACGAGTTGCCTGAAATCTCAGCACACCCTTTTTCACCCAATCTTGAAGAAACTTTCAGGTAATGATCAGTACACCAATCCCACTTGGCTCGCCAAATTTCGTTCTTCTAGGTTAAACCGTTCGTTGGCAGTAACCGGTTTCATTTTGAGGTTTCACTCTGTTTTCTCCTATAGGGATACATGTATTTGGAACTCTAAATCAAACACGGTTTGTGCTAGCTCTTTGAAACTTGAGACAATAAAGCAGTTTCAAGTTCTATCTCTATGGTTTGTTTGCTGTTGATGTAGCCCTAAGCAGAGACTGGCGAGAATCACTTTCATGGAAAGGGCCTGCCAAGCTTCCAAAAAACTACGAGTTGCCCGAAATCTCAGCACACCCTTTTTCACCCAATCTTGATGAAACTTTCAGGTAATGATCAGTACACCAATCCCACTTGGCTCGCCAAATTTCGTTCTTCTACGTTAAACCGTTCGTTGGCAGTAACCGGTTTCATTTTGAGGTTTCACTCTGTTTTCTCCTATAGGGATACATGTATTTGGAACTCTAAATCAAACACGGTTTGTGCTAGCTCTTTGAAACTTGACACAATAAAGCAGTTTCAAGATCTATCTCTATGGTTTGTTTGCTGTTGATGTAGCCCTAAGCAGAGACTGGCGAGAATCACTTTCATGGAAAGGGCCTGCCAAGCTTCCAAAAAACTACGAGTTGCCCGAAATCTCAGCACACACTTTTTCACCCAATCTTGATGAAACTTTCAGGTAATGATCAGTACACCAATCCCACTTGGCTCGCCAAATTTCGTTCTTCTAGGTTAAACCGTTCGTTGGCAGTAACCTGTTTCATTTTGAGGTTTCACTCTGTTTTCTCCTATAGGGATACATGTATTTGGAACTCTAAATCAAACACGGTTTGTGCTAGCTCTTTGAAACTTGACACAATAAAGCAGTTTCAAGTTCTATCTCTATGGTTTCTTTGCTGTTGATGTAGCCCTAAACAGAGACTGGCGAGAATCACTTTCATAGAAAGGGCCTGCCAAGCTTCCAAAAAACTACGAGTTGCCTGAAATCTCAGCACACACTTTTTCACCCAATCTTGATGAAACTTTCAGGTAATGATCAGTACACCAATCCCACTTGGCTCGCCAAATTTCGTTCTTCTAGGTTAAACCGTTCGTTGGCAGTAACCGGTTTCATTTTGAGGTTTCACTCTGTTTACTCCTATAGGGATACATGTATTTGGAACTCTAAATCTAACACGGTTTGTGCTAGCTCTTTGAAACTTGACACAATAAAGCAGTTTCAAGTTCTTTCTCTATGGTTTGTTTGCTGTTGATGTAGCCCTAAGCAGAGACTGGCGAGAATCACTTTCATGGAAAGGGCCTGCCAAGCTTCCAAAAAACTACGAGTTGCCTGAAATCTCAGCACACCCTTTTTCACCCAATCTTGATGAAACTTTCAGGTAATGATCAGTACACCAATCCCACTTGGCTTGCCAAATTTCGTTCTTCTAGGTTAAACCGTTCGTTGGCAGTTACCGGTTTCATTTTGAGGTTTCACTCTGTTTTCTCCTATAGGGATACATGTATTTGGAACTCTAAATCAAACACGGTTTGTGCTAGCTCTTTGAAACTTGACACAATAAAGCAGTTTCAAGTTCTATCTCTATGGTTTGTTTGCTGTTGATGTAGCCTTAAGCAGAGACTGGCGAGAATCACTTTCATGGAAAGGGCCTGCCAAACTTCCAAAAAACTACGAGTTGCCTGAAACCTCAGCACACCCTTTTTCACCCAATCTTGATGAAACTTTCAGGTAATGATCAGTACACAAATCCCACTTGGCTCGCCAAATTTCGTTCTTCTAGGTTAAACCGTTCGTTGGCAGTAACCGGTTTCATTTTGAGGTTTCACTCTGTTTTATCCTATAGGGATACATGTATTTGGAACTCTAAATCAAACATGGTTTGTGCTAGCTCTTTGAAACTTGAAACAATAAAGCAGTTTCAAGTTCTATCTCTATGGTTTGTTTGCTGTTGATGTAGCCCTAAGCAGATACTGGCGAGAATCACTTTCATGGAAAGGGCCTGACAAGCTTCCAAAAAACTACGAGTTGCCCGAAAACTCAGCACAAACTTTTTCACCCAATCTTGATGAAACTTTCAGGTAATGATCAGTACACCAATCCCACTTGGCTCGCCAAATTTCGTTCTTCTAGGTTAAACCGTTCGTTGGCAGTAACCGGTTTCATTTTGAGGTTTCACTCTGTTTTCTCCTATAGGGATACATGTATTTGGAACTCTAAATCAAACATGGTGTGCTAGCTCTTTGAAACTTGAAACAATAAAGCAGTTTCAAGTTCTATCTCTATGGTTTGTTTGCTGTTGATGTAGCCCTAAGCAGAGACTGGCGAGAATCACTTTCATGGAAAGGGCCTGCCAAGCTTCCAAAAAACTACGAGTTGCCCGAAATCTCAGCACACCCTTTTTCACCCAATCTTGATGAAACTTTCAGGTAATGATCAGTACACCAATCCCACTTGGCTCGCCAAATTTCGTTCTTCTAGGTTAAACCGTTCTTTGGCAGTAACCGGTTTCATTTTGAGGTTTCACTCTGTTTTCTCCTATAGGGATACATGTATTTGGAACTCTAAATCAAACACGGTTTGTGCTAGCTCTTTGAAACTTGACACAATAAAGCAGTTTCAAGTTCTATCTCTATGGATTGTTTTCTGTTGATGTAGCCCTAAGCAGAGACTGGCGAGAATCACTTTCATGGAAAGGGCCTGCCAAGCTTCCAAAAAACTATGAGTTGCCCGAAATCTCAGCACACACTTTTTCACCCAATCTTGATGAAACTTTCAGGTAATGATCAGTACACCAATCCCACTTGGCTCGCCAAATTTCGTTCTTCTAGGTTAAACCGTTCGTTGGCAGTAACTGGTTTCATTTTGAGATTTCACTCTGTTTTCTCCTATAGGGATACATGTATTTGGAACTCTAAATCAAACACGGTTTGTGCTAGCTCTTTGAAACTTGACACTATAAAGCAGTTTCAAGTTCTATCTCTATGGTTTCTTTGCTGTTGATGTAGCCCTAAACAGAGACTGGCGAGAATCACTTTCATGAAAAGGGCCTGCCAAGCTTCCAAAAAACTACGAGTTGCCTGAAATCTCAGCACACACTTTTTCACCCAATCTTGATGAAACTTTCAGGTAATGATCAGTACACCAATCCCACTTGGCTCGCCAAATTTCGTTCTTCTAGGTTAAACCGTTCGTTGGCAGTAACCGGTTTCATTTTGAGGTTTCACTCTGTTTTCTCCTATAGGGATACATGTATTTGGAACTCTAAATCAAACACGGTTTGTGCTAGCTCTTTGAAACTTGACACAATAAAGCAGTTTCAAGTTCTATCTCTATGGTTTGTTTGCTGGTGATGTAGCCCTAAGCAGAGACTGGCGAGAATCACTTTCATTGAAAGGGCCTGCCAAGCTTCCAAAAAACTACGAGTTGCCCGAAATCTCAGCACACCCTTTTTCACCCAATCTTGATGAAACGTTCAGGTAATGATCAGTACACCAATCCCACTTGGCTCGCCAAATTTCGTTCTTCTAGGTTAAACCGTTCGTTGGCAGTAACCGGTTTCATTTTGAGGTTTCACTCTGTTTTCTCCTATAGGGATACATGTATTTGCAACTCTAAATCAAACACGGTTTGTGCTAGCTCTTTGAAACTTGACACAATAAAGCAGTTTCAAGTTCTATCTCTATGGTTTGTTTGCTGTTGATGTAGCCCTAAGCAGAGACTGGCGAGAATCACTTTCATTGAAAGGGCCTGCCAAGCTTCCAAAAAACTACGAGTTGCCTGAAATCTCACCACACCCTTTTTCACCCAATCTTGATGAAACGTTCAGGTAATGATCAGTACACCAATCCCACTTGGCTCGCCAAATTTCGTTATTCTAGGTTAAACCGTTCGTTGGCAGTAACCGGTTTCATTTTGAGGTTTCACTCTGTTTTCTCCTATAGGGATACATGTATTTGGAACTCTAAATAAAACACGGTTTGTGCTAGCTCTTTGAAACTTGACACAATAAAGCAGTTTCAAGTTCTATCTCTATGGTTTGTTTGCTGTTGATGTAGTCCTAAGCAGAGACTGGCGAGAATCACTTTCATTTAAAAGGGCCTGCAAAGCTTCCAAAAAACTACGAGTTGCCTGAAATCTCAGCACACCCGTTTTCACCCAATCTTGAAAAAACTTTCAGGTAATGATCAGTACACCAATCCCACTTGGCTCGCCAAATTACGTTCTTCTAGGTTAAACCATTTGTTGGCAGTAACCGGTTTCATTTTGAGGTTTCACTCTGTTTTCTCCTATAGGGATATATGTATTTGGAACTCTAAATCAAACACGGTTTGTGCTAGCTCTTTGAAACTTGACACAATAAAGCAGTTTCAAGTTCTATCTCTATGGTTTGTTTGCTGTTGATGTAGCCCTAAGCAGAGACTGGCGAGAATCACTTTCATGGAAAGGGCCTGCCAAGCTTCCAAAAAACTACGAGTTGCCTGAAATCTCAGCACACCCTTTTTCACCCAATCTTGATGAAACTTTCAGGTAATGATCAGTACACCAATCCCACTTGGCTCGCCAAATTTCGTTCTTCTACGTTAAACCGTTCGTTGGCAGTAACCGGTTTCATTTTGAGGTTTCACTCTGTTTTCTCCTATAGGGATACATGTATTTGGAACTCTAAATCAAACACGGTTTGTGCTAGCTCTTTGAAACTTGACACAATAAAGCAGTTTCAAGTTCTATCTCTATGGTTTGTTTGCTGTTGATGTAGCCCTAAGCAGAGACTGGCGAGAATCACTTTCATGGAAAGGGCCTGCCAAGCTTCCAAAAAACTACGAGTTGCCCGAAATCTCAGCACACCCTTTTTCACCCAATCTTGATGAAACTTTCAGGTAATGATCAGTACACCAATCCCACTTGGCTCGCCAAATTTCGTTCTTCTAGGTTAAACCGTTCGTTGGCAGTAACCGGTTTCATTTTGAGGTTTCACTCTGTTTTCTCCTATAGGGATACATGTATTTGGAACTCTAAATCAAACACGGTTTGTGCTAGCTCTTTGAAACTTGACACAATAAAGCAGTTTCAAGTTCTATCTCTATGGTTTGTTTGCTGTTGATGTAGCCCTAAGCAGAGACTGGAGAGAATCACTTTCATGGAAAGGGCCTGCCAAGCTTCCAAAAAACTACGAGTTGCCTGAAATCTCAGCACACCCTTTTTCACCCAATCTTGATGAAACTTTCAGGTAATGATCAGTACACCAATCCCACTTGGCTCGCCAAATTTCGTTCTTCTAGGTTAAACCGTTCGTTGGCAGTAACCGGTTTCATTTTGAGGTTTCACTCTGTTTTCTCCTATAGGGATACATGTATTTGGAACTCTAAATCAAACACGGTTTGTGCTAGCTCTTTGAAACTTGACACAATAAAGCAGTTTCAAGTTCTATCTCTATGGTTTGTTTGCTGTTGATGTAGCCCTAAGCAGAGACTGGCGAGAATCACTTTCATGGAAAGGGCCTGCAACGCTTCCAAAAAACTACGAGTTGCCTGAAATCTCAGCACACCCTTTTTCACCCAATCTTGAAG
>NW_027526060.1:0-8915 GCF_052094955.1 Ictidomys tridecemlineatus | reverse complement strand
CTTTTCTGTGAAGCAGTGTGCAAACATCAAAGAAGTTTCCTATTAGAATCAAAGTGCTTCTAATTTGGAAACCTCCTTAAATAATGGATGACACTTGAAGACATTGGTTGTCATTCTCAATAATTAACTATGTCTAATTTTGGCAGGAACTGAACTTTTATTTTTTTTCTCAGAGCTTGACACACTACTTGATTTAGAAGAGCAAGAGATTTAAATATTGTACATTTCTATGAGCCACAGATTCTGAATAAATTTCCCACTTCTCTGTGTGACATATTTTTCCAGGTGGATTTTTCTCCTTTTATAAATAAATAAATGGTTGGTAGATAAGTATGTAGGAAGGTAGGTAGATATCTGCAGGATCTGTGTTTCTCTGTGAATACTTAGATCTAAGATACAAATCTACATATCTAATGAAGTATTGTAATAGTGACTCATTTTATAATTGCATATTTTTAAAACACTGCATCATTATGAATAATTAATAATTATTATTTTATCTTAATACCAGTCTCCTTATTTATGACCTTTGTCTGACTTTACTAAACGTAGTGTGAGAGTTATATGAGTGTCTACCCCAGAGCAAGGGTCAAGGCATATATTTGGACAAGCTTCTCACATTAGTGTTAAGCAATCAGAGATCTTACTTTTGCAGGTATTTACATTAAAGCTGAATGTGGGTATAGTAATGGAAAGAGAAAATAAAGATGTCAGACTTGAAATTATAAGCAAAACCTGAGTTTAGAAAGAGCAATTATAATTCCTTATATGGGTCAAATACACATACACACATGCACACACACACACACACACAAATACATTATATTACTAATTTAGTGCATTTATGGCTTATATTTTTTTATTACAAATAAAAATATAGTAATATATTGACACCATTTATGTTGAATGAATTTCAGAAATATCAGTGTATAATTATGAAACTGAGATTAGTCTATGTATTGAGCATGTTAATTATTTTTGAAAACTTAATCCTTGAATATATGTTTCTTATGATACAGAATTAACTGCAGTGTTCATTCAAAATAGTCTTATTATTTTCTTAAGATACAAGTTTATGTTTAGTAATTGATAAATTTTCATTATCTCTCACATTGATTTTATTGTACTTTCCTACGAAACTTCCTTTTCTTAACCAATGCCTCTTTTTCTTTCAACAACTATTCTGATGTAATACCTTTCAAAAGTTTTCAAGAGTTCATTTTGTATTCTTCTTAATTAACTGAGATATTGAGTTTATCTAGGAAATCTCATAGCTTACAATCTCTTCCATGTAACTATAAAATATCAGAATGTGGTAGGTTATTTCATTTGCAGATTGATGTATCTCATTAGAAAATCCTGTTACTTTTTTGAGATTGAAATTTTACACTGTCACCTTCAGTACAGAAGATGTTTTTTTAAAAATGAATGTTTGATTGTCATTTAAAACTGTAGAAATAGTGATGAATAGAGACATCTGCCACCACACATACAGATTGATAATGACTTTATTTGTACTTTGGCCTAATGCATATCCTGACAGATCATCAAAACAAGAAAAGGAAGAGCTCATCAGCCTGTAGGAAATGGCCAGATGCTCACAGAATAATGAAAAGTCATTGTCTCTTATCTTTTAATGTTCAAATTATGCAAAAATGTACTTTTTATTATGAATTTTAAAAGGAACATAACTCCTCAAACTTCACTGCTATTTCATGGATATGACAAACATCCTAGTCTCAAAATACTTACTTCCCTTTAGTTTCCTATTTATTTACTCCTCTTTACTACTATCTGCTAGCCTTTCAACAAACTAGATGTTTTATCTATACTTGGGAACCTTAGCAATCCCATAGTATTTTGCAACCATTTCTGTACATTTAATTTTTCTCAAGGAAAATTTCTTAATTCATGATTTCTAGACCCTCCCTATGTTTTTGTCTATCAGTCTTGCATTGTTTTTATGCTATTTCTGGCCTCAAGATCAGCTTGGCTTTGTTCTCTTGATCTTCCACAGCAGAAGGTACAGAGCTGAGTGTCCCTCACTATCTGTGACCTATGGTTCTCCACCCAAAGTATGGCTGGGGAATTCTTGAGATAGGGATAAGTTATCTTACTTAAATGATCACAATGAAACATAATATATGTTAAAATGAATGAGCAAAAGTTCATTTCAAGAAATGTTAAGCATCAACCTGATCATGCTAAATTTATATTTAAAGGCTATTCATGTTGATTGTGTTTTTAGTCAGCTTTTTGTTGCTCCAACCAAAAGATTTGACAGGAACAACAGCTTAAGGAGTAAAAGTTTATTTGGGGGGTTCATGGTTTCAGAGGTCTCAGTGGACAGATGGTGGCCCTCCATTCCCTGGGACTACATTTAGGATTCTAATCAGCACATCATGGTAGAAAAGATGGTAAAGGAAAGTGCTAGAACAAGACAGGGATGCCCGCTTTCACAACTTCTATTCAACATAGGCTTTGAAACTCTAGCCAGAGCAATTAGACAGATGAAAGAAATTAAAGGGATATGAAAAGAAGAACTCAACTCTCATTATTTGCTAATGACATGATTCTATACTTAGAGGATCCAAAAAAGAGTGTTCCAGAAAACTTTTAGAATTAATAAATGAATTCAGCAAAGTAGCAGTATATAAAATCAATAACTCATAAATCAAATGCATTTTTATTTATCTGCATTTAGGATTCTAATCAGAACATCATGGTAGAAGAGTGTGGTAAAGGACAGTGCTAGAACAAGAAAAGGATGCTCTCTTTCACAACTTCTATTCAACATAGGCTTTGAAACTCTAGCCAGAGAAATTAGATGAAAGAAATTAAAGGATATGAATAGGAAATAAGAACTCAAACTCTCATTATTTGCTAATGACATGATTCTATAGTTACAAGATCCAAAAAAAAAAAAAAAACTCCACCAGAAAATTTCTAGAATTAATAAATGAATTCAGCAAAGTAGCAGGATATAAAATCAATAATGACCACAAAATTACCCAATTTCATTGTTGATTGATTTAATTATGGTGGGCAAAACAGCAAATACAGATCTTTGTTTTAACAGTTGAATCCAAAGGGATATTCTTTAAATTTTGAAAAACATCTAAAATAAAAAAATAAAAATAAAAAATAAATCTTTGGTTAATCCCCCAAATTAAATGAGCACAACCTAAAGAAAATCTTGTCAAATACAGACTTGCATAATTATCTTACATATTTCAAAAACTGTTAACCATGGAGTTTAATGGATAGAGCAATAGACTGGGACCAAGGGAATTAATTAGTAGAAAATTGAATTAATTATTTTACAATGTACATCCATTCCTATCATTGATTGGAAGAACAAACGAAAACATTTCTTCATATTAAAATTTATGAAACACTAATTCCCCTCTCTTGATATACATCACTTACTCTATATGTTTATTAGTTTCCAATATAACAATTTAATTTAAAATATATCTGTGTTTGGTTTATTCTCAGACCATTTGACTTCAGACAATAAAATTCATGGCAGTGCAACTCCAATTAACATCTTCAACTTAAGTCTTTCACTTCACGGAAATTTCAGAAATATCATTACCTTACAACAGTTTTGTGCAAATTAATTATTCATTTCATTAGTACCACATCTAAAAAAAAACAACAAAACACTTTTCATTTACACAGAATGCTGTTTCAAATGATGAGCTCTGATTTGTTGGGGGAATTCTTCAAATGATACAAATCATAGAAATACTATGTGTCAGATAGAAAGCCCTAGGGACCTTATCAGAAAAATCATCTCCCATCAGACCATAAAATAAGTGACAATATGAAGAATATCCTCTATGCAATTAAAGAAATGAACTCTACATAATAAATAATGGGAGATTATGTCTAGTGTCTGTTTTACTCTTTTCATACTAATTGCTATTCTGTGATATCTGAGAAGTCTAATCAGCATGATTATTCAAAAAAATTGTGTTGGCAGTGATTGTGGAAAATTCAGAAATGTACTGATCATTTCTTATACATTAAAATTCAAGCATTTTATGTGTACAGATATACTTGTAATTTTCACAAAATATGAAAGCTCTTAATGATAGTCCAGTTATACAGCTGCTGATTTTCACGATTAAAAGTAACCGTTTATGGAAGCTCCTTCTGTTTGGAATTAAGTTATGGGAGTTATTTATATGATAGTTTTAGATGTTATATAGAAACAAACCCAACATATGAAAATACAAATGGTTAAAGTTTTCTTTTTAATTAAAATTTTCTGTTAAGAGATAAGGAAAACTTACTACATTATTATATAAAGCCTTTGATTGTGATCCAAAATAGGTAGAGTAGAAGATCAACCAAAGAAAACTGGGAACCTATGACACCAGTATGCCTGTGAGGTAGTGTCAGGGACACAATGGAGTAGGGTGAGGGAGCTATGATGGAACTTAGCAAGTTCAATACTTGTATGTGAAAATGGAGGGAGGGAGTAAAATGATATTTTGATATAATTATCTTACATTTTTACTGTTAAGTAAATACATACCTACAAAACATATAATACAATTATTAAGGCCTATCTAGAATTCTTGTCAAATTTAGCATTATGGACCCATGTTTAGAAAATATATCAGATAAAAACCCATGTGTTTTCTATTCTGAACAGTATTAGTTTCTTGAATTTACAATGCAGACAACAACAACAAAAAAAGGCTTTTTGTAACATTAAATTGTGGAAAATTTCTGTCCCCTATATTTTCAAATTGTTAGGTATAAAGTATAAAATTTTATAATAAAAAATGTTTGCCTCTTTACAGAAACAATATGAAATATATAAGCATTAGTGCTAACACCCAGAGGCTTTGTATATCTGAATTATTCTTTTAAATATTATAGATGCTGATTTTTAAAATCCTTGAAGAATATGTTAAGAGGAAAAAAGCATTTAACCAATAAGAAAAGTACAGATGTTTTTGTTTGTGTTTTATTCACTGGTTATTGTTATTACTTATACTGAACTCTGAAGTTTTATAGTTGATGTAATGCTCTTTCAGAACTGTTTGTGGGATTTATTTATTTTCTGTCTTTTCATGTAGTTTCATTAGAACCTGATGGCTATAATAACTTTCAGAGTTGTTTTCCTTTACTTTGTTTCCTTTTTGTGGATTTTTTATATAATCTCTGTAAAAGCTTTATCTAATGTTACTGATAATGCTTGCAAACCCAACATGGATAGATTAGAGGTGACTTTGTAACCAACCTTATATGTGTTTATACCTACTCATCATTCAAAAGATGATTCAGAAACCAACCTGGTTTGTGAATGTGTCCTCTGTATTCTGATTCTCTAATGTTGGGCTGTTTTAAATTTATGAAAGGTAAAATCATTGTGTCATTTCTTTATGAGTTTTCTTCATTCCATGGCTCTTTTGTTTGTTGTAAATCCCAAAGGGTAGAGAGAGAAGTTTATGGGAAGACCAAAAATATGTTTTTAGGAAAGTGAAAGAATGCAAAAATAATCGTCAAAGATAATAAATACAGGTGAACATTTGAAAATTTATGAGAGATACCATGTTTTTCCTGAGATTTCTAGTCAAATAAAAACAGAAACTATCAAGCTATGATTTTTCATTGAGCATCTTGCACCAGAATCATCAATGGCATTTGCTTAAAATCTGAGGATTTCTGGGCCCTGCTCCAGGAATATGAATCAGAATTTCTAAAGGCAGAGCACAGGAAACTGCATTTTTTAACAACTTTCCTGCCTGAAGTTTAAAGATTATTTTTTCAAAAAGTACACTTTTTCATTTTAAAGCACTTAGTTCCATTTTCTATCAGTCTTCCCTTTGGCTATCTCATTTTTTTGTTGTCCCAATTTGTTACCCACCTTACATGTGCCACAAGTCACCATGCTCCGTACAACTCTCCCTATCAAGTTCAGTTTTTCTCTGCCCAAACATCTTTCTCCTCTTGGCCTAAGATTTTTCTCAAAACCATTTTGAATTCTTGCCCTGTCAAGGACTATCCACATACATTGACTAAATCACTTCAGCCAGTTCCTTTTCTTAATGGAGATGTCTTTTAATAAGAACATCCTTTGACCTGAAACACTCTCAGAATGAGGTTGCATATTCTTGCCTTGGCTTCCTTTTCTCCCCACCAAAGAGTAGATAACTTTACTTTTCACTATTCTTCAAATTATATATTAAATAATATACCATTGCAGAAGATAAAATTGCCCCCACCATCCCAGAGCTTAGACTAAAACAAACAAACAAAAAACAATAAGACAAAACAAAACCAACTGTTAAAATGTGTTGTATACTTTACCTGAATTTTATCCTATAGCCTTGTATCAAGGTTAAACCAGAGAAGTATTATCAGCCTGAGATACATATTTGGAGATTTATTTCATGGAATTCTATCACCTGACTGTGGAGACTGAAAAAGAAGATCAGAAATATGTAGGGTAGGCTACAGAAACGGCAGACTAGAAATTTCAGATGCTGGAGAAGCTGCTATTCAAAAAGAGAATTTCTTCTTTTCTCAGAGAAGCTTCAGCCCTGCTTTTCAGTTGATTGAAATAGGTGCACCCGGATTATCTAGAATAACCTCTTTTACTCAATGTTAACTGATTATGGACTTAATTCACAGCTGCAAAAAGCCTTCATGACAGCACTTAGATTAATGTTTGATTGAATAACTTAGGGCTTAGCCCCCATTAAGTTAAGAATTAAGAAGATTATAAAGAGGAACTTATTTCACATGAATTTTTATTTGTTTACATACTATTTTTTGCATTGATGTTTGTCATAAATTATTTCCTAAGTAGCAGTTTTCATACATTTGAGATACACACTAAAGTTTATTGTTTTTCTGGAAACTGTTACCCCAGAGAATTCTGTGAATCTTTTATATGCTGTTGAGCCGATTGGTCAATAATTTGATAGAATTTATAGCTCTGTTTCCAGCCTTTTAATGGCTCTCTCAAAGTCATCAAAATCCATACTTAAATACCATGTTCAATATAATTAAATATTTAATGGTTATAGAAAAATCTCTTAAGCTTTGTCTTGATTCCTCCTATGCCAGCTTGATTAAGGGAAACATACCTACTTAAGAAGAGCTCTCAACAAATCCAAAAATGTTTTATTCTTTAGGATTTATAATAATTTGGAAAACATTTCAAATAAACACCAAGTTTCCTACTACATCATTGACCTAAATGTTAGTCCCAACATTGTTTTAAAGCACACACCCTCTATAATTTTTAAAATTTACATTAAAGTCCCAAATGAAGGAAAAAACAAATAAGATACAACTTGATATCATTTCATGATATCAGAAAGCACTAAAGTAACAAACCAGGAAATTATTTAGAAGAATTCAATAGATAACTAATACATGTGACATGATTTTTATGTGGGGAAAAAAAGAATGATTTTTACAGGATTTGTGCTCTGAACCAGCTATATCCCTTGATAATTTAAATAAGTAGAAATTCAGAAATCTAGAATCCCATATTAGACCAAGATTCTTATAACTTCCTAATACTAAAAAACAATTGCCAACTGTGAAAGTGGTTATTCATGTTAAAAAATGCAAAATGTTTGACGCAAAACTGTCCAGGGGATAAATTAATAATGGCAAAATGTCAGAAACAAGTATGTTGGTCCTTTTTTTGTGGTAATTGTTGCCCTTTGGATTGTTGCACAGAGGGGAAAAAGCTTTACATCATTGTTCTTCAAACTCTGATGTAGTGAAGCAGAATGTCAGGGATACAATGAGCCTTTCATGTTATAGGCACTTGTATTTGGATGGCTATATTATCTTTAGAGAGCATTCCTTTTACTAAAAACAAAAAGGATGAGAGGGCAGGTTTTCTAAAAGCAGTAATTATGTGAAGTGTTTTAACTATTGTCTCCTTTTCCAAAACTGCCTGCAGGAGCACACAAACATGTAAAATGGGTCTTTTATGGACTTGGTAAACAACTGAGATCTTAACCTGTGGGCTCCTGGTGGCTTGCATTGTGGGTGGCCTTTTCGTCACAGAGCCCTTCTCAGATTAGTAATTTTGAATTATGGGACTCACCTATTCTTTCAAAACCTTAATTATTTTCTTGGAAAATAGGCTTAATTATTATATATTACATAGTTATCCAATATTCAAATAAGATGAGGTATCTAAAGCACTTTGTATATTATGAAACAGAAAGTAAATATTAGCAAGTATGTTAAATGGTTTTAGCCTTCAGATGAAAACTGAGGACTTCAGACTCCAAAAAGGATGTTTAGCATCAGGTAGGCAACCTGTATGAATAAGTAACTAAATCTCTTGTTCTTATTTTTTAATTTTTTTTAGAAAGAGATGAGAGAGAGAGAGAGAGAGAGAGAGAGAGAGAGAGAGAGAGAGAGAGAGAGAGAGAGAGAATTTTTAAATATTTATTTATTTTAATTCTCCGCGGACACAACATCTTTGTTTGTATGTGGTGCTGAGGATTGAACCTCGAGCCGCACGCATGCCAGGCGAGCGCGCTACCACTTGAGCCACATCCCCAGCCCATCTTGTTCTTATTGAATCTTAGCATCATGCAGAGCTGTTTTCAACATACTCAATTTTTTTTTCATATACCTTAGCAGATTGTTTTCTAAAGATACTTGCTGGAAGAATAAGTTCTTTTTATAGTGGCTCAATAATTGGCATTTTAAAATGTCCTCTTGCTTTGAATACCATTAATATGGCAATATTTTGTGGGAGTTGCAAATTGTTAATAAGCATATACCCAGACTGTTAATAAGCACATACAGTGGTAAGTGATTCAGTGTAAAAACTCAACCAGAAAATATTTATCTCCTAAGATGACAGGGTGCCAGACAGGGAAAATTATATGTAAAATTAATGAAATGTTCATTTC
>NW_027526059.1:0-9055 GCF_052094955.1 Ictidomys tridecemlineatus | reverse complement strand
CGTGTTTTATTTAGAGTTCCAAACACATGTATCCCTATAGGAGAAAGCAGAGTGAAACCTAAAAATGAAAACGGTTACTGCAAACGAACGGTTTAACCTAGAAGAACGAAATTTGGTGAGCCAAGTGGTTTTGGTGTACTGATCATTACCAAAAGAATCATCAAGATTGGGTGAAAAAATGTTAGCTGAGATTTCAGGCAACTTGTAGTTTTTTGGAAGCTTGGAAACCCCTTTCCATGAAAGTGATTTTCGCCAGTCTCTGCTTAGGGCTACATCAACAGCAAAAAAATCCTACGATGAACTTGAAACTGCTTTATTGTGTCAAGTTTCAAAGAGCTAGCAGAAACCGTGTTTGATTTAGAGTTCCAAACACATGTATCCCTATAGGAGAAAACAGAGTGAAAACCTAAAAATGAAAACGATTACTGCAACGAACGGTTTAACCTAGAATAACGAAATTTGGTGAACCAAGTGGTTTTTGTGTACTGATCGTTACCTGGAAAGAATCATCAAGATTGGGTGAAAAAAATGTTTGGTGAGATTTCAGGCAACTCGTAGTTTTTTGGAAGCTTGGCAACCCCTTCCATGAAAGTGATTTTCGCCAGTCTCTGCTTAGGGCTACATCAACAGCAAACAACCCATACAGATAGAACGTGAAACTTCTTTATTGTGTCAAGTTTCAAAGAGCTAGCACAAACCGTGTTTTATTTAGAGTTCCAAACACATGTATCCCTATAGGAGAAAACAGAGTGAAACCTAAAAATGAAAACGGTTACTACAAACGAATGGTTTAACCTAGAAGAACGAAATTTGGTGAGCCAAGTGGTTTTGGTGTGTACTGATCATTACCTGAAAGAATCATCAAGATTGGTGAAAAAATGTTTTTTTGAGATTTCAGGAAACTCGTGGTTTTATGGAAGCTTGGCAACCCCTTTCCATGAAAGTGATTTTCGCCAGTCTCTGCTTAGGGCTACATCAACAGGATACAAAATACAGATAGAACTTGAAACTGCTTTATTGTGTCAAGTTTCAAAGAGCTAGCACAAACCGTGTTTGATTTAGAGTTCCAAATACATGTATCCCTATAGGAGAAAACAGAGTGAAACCTAAAAATGAAAACGGTTACTACAAACGAACGGTTTAACCTAGAAGAACGAAATTTGGTGAGCCAAGTGGTTTTGGTGTACTGATCATTACTGAAAGAATCATCAAGATTGGGTGAAAAAATGTTTGCTGAGATTTCAGGCAACTCGTAGTTTTTTGGAAGCTTGGCAACCCCTTTCCATGAAAGTGATTTTCGCCAGTCTCTGCTTACGGCTACATCAACAGCAAACAAAACATCGAGATAGAACTTGAAACTGCTTTATTGTGTGAAGTTTCAAAGAGCTAGCACAAACCGTGTTTGATTTAGAGTTCCAAATACATGTATCCCTATAGGAGAAAACAGAGTGAAACCTAAAAATGAAAACGGTTACTGCAAACGAACGTTTAACATAGAAGAACGAAATTTGTTGAGCCAAGTGGTTTAGGTGTACTGATCATTACCTGAAAGAATCATCAAGATTGGTTGAAAAAATGTTTGCTAAGATTTCAGAAAACTCGTGGTTTTTTGGAAGCTTGACAACCCCTTTCGATGAAAGTAATTTTCGCCAGTCTCTGCTAAGGGCTACATCAACAGCAAACAAACCATACAGATAGAACTTGAAACTGCTTTATTGTGTCAAGTTTCAAAGAGCTAGCACAAACCGTGTTTGATTTAGAGTTCCAAACACATTTATCCCTATAGGAGAAAACAGAGTGAAACCTAAAAATGAAAACGGTTACTGCAAACGAACTGTTTAAACTAGAAGAACGAAATTTGGTGAGCCAAGTGGTTTTGGTGTACTGATCATTAACTGAAAGAATCATCAAGATTGGGTGAAAAAATGTTTGCTGAGATTTTAGGCAACTCGTAGGTTTTTGGAAGCTTGGCAACCCCTTTACATGAAAGTGATTTTCGCCAGTCTCTGGTTAGGGCTACATCAACAGCAAACAGCCCATAGAGATAGAACTTGAAACTGCTTTCTTGTGTCAAGTTTCAAAGAGCTAGCACAAACCGTGTTTGATTTAGAGTTCCAAATACATGTATCCCTATAGGAGAAAAGAGAGTGAAACCTAAAAATGAAAACGGTTACTGCAAACGACGGTTTAACATAGAAGAACGGAATTTGTTGAGCCTAGTGGTTTTGGTGTACTGATCATTACCTGAAAGAATCATCAAGATGGGGTGAAAAATGTTTGCTGAGATTTCAGAAAACTCGTGGTTTTTTGGAAGCTTCGCGACCCCTTTCGATAAAAGTGATTTTCGCCAGTCTCTGCTTAGGGCTACATCAACAGCAAACAAACCATACAGATAGAACTTGAAACTGCTTTATTGATTCAAGTGTCAAAGAGCTAGCTGAAACCGTGTTTGATTTAGAGTTCCAAACACATGTATCCCTATAGGAGAAAACAGAGTGAAACCTAAAAATGAAAACGGTTACTGCAAACGAACGGTTTAACCTAGAAGAACGAAATTTGGTGAGCCAAGTTCTTTTGGTGTACTGATCATTACCTGAAAGAATCATCAAGATTGGGTGAAAAAATGTTTGCTGAGATTTCAGAAAACTCGTGGTTTTTTGGAAGCTTCGCAACCCCTTTCGATAAAAGTGATTTTCGCCAGTCTCTGCTTAGGGCTACATCAACAGCAAACAAACCATACAGATAGAACTTGAAACTGCTTTATTGATTCAAGTTTCAAAGAGCTAGCTCAAACCGTTTTTGATTTAGAGTTCCAAACACATGTATCCCTATAGGAGAAAACAGAGTGAAACCTAAAAATGAAAACGGTTACTGCAAACTAACGGTTTAACCTAGAAGAACAAAATTTGGTGAGCCAAGTGGTTTTGGTGTACTGATCATTACCTGAAAGAATCATCAAGATTGGGTGAAAAAATGTTTGCTGAGATTTCAGGCAACTCGTAGTTTTTTGGAAGCTTGGCAACCCCTTTCCATGAAAGTGATTTGCGCCAGTCTCTGCTTAGGGCTACATCAACAGCAAACAAAGCATAGAGATAGAACTTGAAACTGATTTATTGTGTCAAGTTTCAAAGAGCTAGCACAAACCGTGTTTGATTTAGAGTTCCAAATACATGTATCCCTATAGGAGAAAACAGAGTGAAACCTAAAAATGAAAACGGTTACTGCAAACGAACGGTTTAACCTAGAAGAACGAAATTTGATGAGCCAAGTGATTTTGGTGTACTGATCATTACCTGAAAAAATCATCAAGATTGGGTGAAAAAATGTTTTTGAGATTTCAGGAAACTCGTGGTTTTTTGGAAGCTTGGCAACCCCTTTCCATGAAAGAGATTTTCGCCAGTCTCTGCTTAGGGCTACATCAACAGCAAACAAACCATACAGATAGAACTTGAAACTGCTTTATTGTGTCAAGTTTCAAAGAGCTAGCACAAACCATGCTTGATTTAGAGTTCCAAATACATGTATCCCTATAGGAGAAAACAGAGTGAAACCTAAAAATGAAAACGGTTACTGCAAACGAACGGTTTAAACTAGAAAAACGAAATTTGGTGAGCCAACTGGTTTTGGTGTACTGATCATTACCTGAAAGAATCATCAAGATTGGGTGAAAAAATGTCTGCTGAGATTTCAGGCAACTCGTAGTTTTTTGGAAGCTTGGCAACCCCTTTCTATTAAAGTGATTTTCGCCAGTCTCTGCTTAGGGCTACATCAACAGCAAACAAACCATAGAGATAGAACTTGAAACTGCTTTATTGCATCAAGTTTCAAAGAGCTAGCACAAACCGTGTTTGATTTAGAGTTCCAAACACATGTATCCCTACAGGAGAAAACAGAGTGAAACCTAAAAATGAAAACGGTTACTGCAAACGAACGGTTTAACCTAGAAAAACGAAATTTGGTGAGCCAAGTGGTTTTGGTATTCTGATCATTACCTGAAGAAAACATCAAGATTGGGTGAAAAAATGTTTGCTGAGATTTCAGGCAACTCGTAGTTTTTTGGAGCTTGGCAACCCCTTTCCATGAAAGTGATTTTCGCCAGTCTCTGCTTAGGGCTACATCAACAGCAAACAAACCATAGAGATAGAACTTGAAACTGCTTTATTGTGTCAAGGTTCAAAGAGCTAGCACAAACCGTGTTTTATTTAGAGTTCTAGACACATGTATCCCTATAGGAGAAAACAGTGAAACCTAAAAATGAAAACGGTTACTGCAAACGAACGCTTTAACCTAGAAGAACGAAATTTGGTAAGCCAAGTAGTTTTGGTGTACTGATCATTATCTGAAAGAATCATCAAGATTGAGTGAAAAAATGTTTCTGAGATTTCAGGCAACTGGTAGTTTTTTGGAAGCTTGGCAACCACTTTCCATGAAAGTGATTTTCGCCAGTCTCTGCTTAGGGCTACATCAACAGCAAACAAAACATAGACATAGTACTTGAAACTGCTTTATTGCATCAAGTTTCAAAGAGCTAGCAGAAACCGTGTTTGATTTAGAGTTCCAAACACATGTATCCCTATAGGAGAAAACAGAGTGAAACCTAAAAATGAAAATGGTTACTGCAAACGAACGGTTTAACCTAGAAGAACGAAATATGGAGAGACAAGTGGTTTTGGTCTACTTATTATAACCTGAAAGAATCATGAAGATTGGGTGAAAAAATGTTTGCTGAGATTTCAGAAAACTCGTGGTTTTTTGGAAGCTTGGCAACCCCTTTCCATGAAAGTGATTTTCGCCAGTCTCTGCTTAGGGCTACATCAACAGCAAACGAACCATAGAGATAGAACTTGAAACTGCTTTATTGTGTCAAGTTTCAAAGAGCTAGCACAAACCGTGTTTGATTTAGAGTTCCAAATACATGTATCCCTATAGGAGAAAACAGAGTGAAACCTGAAAATGAAAACGGTTACTGCAAACGAACGGTTTAACCTAGAAGAACGAAATTTGCTGATCCAAGTGGTTTTGGTATTCTGAACATTACCTGAAGAAATCATCAAGATTGGGTGAAATAATGTTTGCTGAGATTTCAGGCAACTCGTAGTTTTTTGGAAGCTTGGCAACCCCTTTCCATGAAAGTGATTTTCGCCAGAATCTGCTTAGGGCTACATCAACAGCAAACAAACCATAGAGATAGAACTTGAAACTGCTTTATTGTGTCAAGTTTCAAAGAGCAAGCAGAAACCGTGTTTGATTTAGAGTTCCAAATACATGTATCCTGATAGGATAAACAGAGTGAAACCTAAAAATGAAAATGGTTACTGCAAGCTAACGGTTTAACCTAGAAGAACGAAATTTGGTGAGACAAGTGGGATTGGTGTACTGATCATTACCTGAAAGAATCATCAAGATTGGGTGAAAACATGTTTGCTGAGATTTCAGGCAACTCGTAGTTTTTTGGAAGCTTGGCAACCCCTTTCCATGAAAGTGATTTTCGCCAGTCTCTCCTTGGGGCTACATCAACAGGAAACAAACCATAGAGATAGAACTTGAAACTGATTTATTGCGTCAAGTTTCAAAGAGGTAGCAAAAACCGTGTTTGATTTAGAGTTCCAAATACCTGTATTTTTATAGGAGAAAACAGAGTGAAACCTAAAAATGAAAACGGTTACCGCAAACGAACGGTTCAACCTAGAAGAACGAAATTTGGTGAGCCAAGTGGTTTTGGTGTACTGATCATTACCTGAAAGAATCATCAAGATTGGGTGAAAAAATGTTTGCTGAGATTTCAGGCAACTCGTAGTTTTTTGGAAGCTTGGCAACCCCTTTCCATGAAAGTGATTTTCGCCAGTCTCTGCTTAGGGCTACATCAACAGCAAACAAACAATAGAGATAGAACTTGAAACTGCTTTATTGTGTCAAGTTTCAAAGAGCTAGCACAAACCATGTTTGATTTAGAGTTCCAAATACATGTATCCCCATAGGAGAAAACAGAGTGAAACCTAAAAATGAAAACGGATACTGCAAACGAACGGTTCAACCTAGAAGAACGAAATTTGGTGAGCCAAATGGTTTTGCTGTACTGATCATTACCTGAAAGAATCATCAAGATTGGGTGAAAAAATGTTTGCTGAGATTTCAGGTAATCATAGGTTTTAGGAAGTTTGGCAACCCCTTTCCATGAAAGTGATTTTCGCCAGTCTCTGCTTAGGGCTACATCAACAGCAAACAAACCATACAGATAGAACTTGAAACTGCTTTATTGTCTTAAGTTTCAAAGAGCTAGCACAAACCGTGTTTGATTTAGAGTTTCAAACACTTGTATCCCTATAGAAGAAAACAGAGTGAAACCTAAAAATGAAAACGGTTACTGCAAATGAACGGTTTAACCTAAAAGAACGAAATTTGGTGAGCCAAGTGGTTTTGGTGTACTGATCATTACCTGAAAGAATCATCAAGATTGGGTGAAAAAATGTTTGCTGAGATTTCAGGCAACTCGTAGTTTTTTGGAAGCTTGGCAACCCCTTTTTATGAAAGTGATTTTCGCCAGTCTCTGCTTAGGGCTACATCAACAGCAAACAAACCATACAGAGAGAACTTGAAACTGCTTTATTGTGTCAAGTTTCAAAGAGCTAGCACAAACCGTGTTTGATTTAGAGTTCCAAATACATGTATCCCTATAGGAGAAAACCTAGTGAAACCAAAAAATGAAAACGGTTACTGCAAACGAACGGTTTAACCTAAAAGTACGAAATTTGGTGAGCCAAGTGGTTTTGGTGTACTCATCATTACCTGAAAGAATCATCAAGATTGGGTGAAAAAGTGTTTGCTGAGATTACAGGAAACTCGTAGTTTTTTGGAAGCTTGGCAACCCCTTTCCATGAAAGTGATTTTCGCCAGTCTCTGCTTAGGGCTACATCAACAGCAAACAAACTATAGAGATAGAACATGAAACTGCTTTCTTGTGTCAAGTTTCAAAGAGCTAGCACATACCGTCTTTCATTTAGAGTTCCAAATACATGTATCCCTATTGGAGAAAACAGAGTGAAACCTAAAAATGAAAACGGTTAGTGCAAATGAACGGTTTAACCTAGAAGAACGAAATTTGGTGAGCCAAGTGGGATTGGTGTACTGATCATTACCTTAAAGAATCATCAAAATTGTTTGCTGAGATTTCACCAAATCGTAATTTTTTGGAAGCTTGGCAACCCCTTTCCATGAAAGTGATTTTCGCCAGTCTCTGCTTAGGGCTACATCAACAGCAAACAAACCATAGAGATAGAACATGAAACTGCTTTCTTGTGTCAAGTTTCAAAGAGCTAGCACAGACCGTCTTTCATTTAGAGTTCCAAATACATGTATCCCTATTGAAGAAAACAGAGTGAAACCTAAAAATGAAAACGGTTACTGCAAATGAACGGTTTAACCTAGAAGAACGAAATTTGGTGAGCCAAGTGGTTTGGCTGTACTGATCATTACCTGAAAGAATCATCAAGATTGGGTGAAAAAATGTTTGCTGAGATTTCAGAAAACTCGTGGTTTTTTGGAAGCTTGGCAACCCCTTTCGATGAAAGTAATTTTCGCCAGTCTCTGCTTAGGGCTACATCAACAGCAAACAAACCATACAGATAGAACTTGAAACTGCTTTATTGTGTCAAGTTTCAAAAAGCTAGCACAAACCGTATTTGATTTAGAGTTCCAAAAACATGTATCCCTATAGGAGAAAACAGAGTGAAACCTAAAAATAAAAACGGTTACTGCAAACGAACTGTTTAACCTAGAAGAACGAAATTTGGTGAGCCAAGTGGTTTTGGTGTACTGATCATTACCTGAAAGAATCATCAAGATTGGGTGAAAAAATGTTTGCTGAGATTTCAGGCAACTCGTAGTTTTTTGGAAGCTTGGCAACCCCTTTCCATGAAAGTGATTTGCGCCAGTCACTGCTTAGGGCTACATCAACAGCAAACAAACCATAGAGATAGAACTTGAAACTGCCTTATTGTGTCAAGTTTCAAAGAGCTAGCACAAACCGTGTTTGATTTAGAGTTCCAAACACATGTTTCTCTATAGGAGAAAACAGAGTGAAACCTAAAAATGAAAACGGTTACTGCAAACGAACGGTTTAACCTAGAAGAACGAAATTTGGTGAGCCAAGTGGTTTTGGTGTACTGATCATTACCTGAAAGAATCATCAAGATTGGGTGAAAAAATGTTTGCTGAGATTTCAGGCAACTCGTAGTTTTTTGGCAGCTTGGCAACTCCTTTCCATGAAAGTGATTTTCGCCAGTCTCTGCTTAGGGCTACATCAACAGCAAACAAAGCATAGAGATAGAACTTGAAACTGATTTATTGTATCAAGTTTCAAAGAGCTAGCACAAACCGTGTTTGATTTAGAGTTCCAAATACATGTATCCCTATAGGAGAAAACAGAGTGAAACCTAAAAATGAAAACGGTTACTGCAAACGAACGGTTTAACCTAGAAGAACAAAATTTGGTGAGCCAAGTGGTTTCGCTGTACTGATCATTACCTGAAAGAATCATCAAGATTGGGTGAAAAAATGTTTGCTGAGATTTCAAGCAACTGGTAGTTTTTTGGAAGCTTGGCAACCCCTTTCATGGAAAAGGCCTGCCAAGCTTCCAAAAAACTACGAGTTGCCTGAAATCTCAACACACACTTTTCACCCAATCTTGATGAAACTTTCAGGTGCCTGAAATCTCACTTCACCCAATCTTGATGATTCTTTCAGGTAATGATCAGTACACCAAAACCACTTGGCTCACCAAATTTGTTCTTCTAGGTTAAACCCTTCGTTTGCAGTAACCGTTTTCATTTTTAGGTTTCACTGTGTTTTCCTCCTATACGGATACATGTATTTGGAACTCTAAATCAAACACGGTTTGTGCTAGCTCTTTGAAACTTGACACAATAAAGCTGTTTCAAGTTCTATCTCTATTGTTTGTTTGCTGTTGATGTAGCCCTAAGCAGAGACTGGCGAACATCACTTTCATGGAAAGGGGTTGCCAAGCTTCCAAAAAACTACGAGTTGCCTGAAATCTTAG
>NW_027526058.1:0-9055 GCF_052094955.1 Ictidomys tridecemlineatus | reverse complement strand
CCCCATTCTCTAACCTCTTCTCTCTGCAACAGTCTTTCTGTAACACAGTCTCCAACCTCTTCTCTCTGTAATGGTCTTTCTGCACCCCAGTTCCGACCTCTGCTTTCTGTATCAGTAATTCTGCACCCCAGTCTCCAAACTATGCTCTCTGTAACATTCTTTCTGCACCCCAGTTTCTAAAATCTGCTCTCTGCAAGAGTACTTATGAACCCCAGTCTCCAACATCTGCACTCTGATACAGTTCTTCTATAAACCATTCTCCAACCTCTGCTCTCTGTAAAAGTCCTGTATTGCAGTCTTTGAACTCTGCTCTCTGCAACGGTCCTTCTGCACCCTATTCTCCAACCTCCAACAGTCCTTCTGCACCCAAGTCTTCAACACCTGCTCCCTGCAACAGTCCTTCTTCACCTCATTCTCCGAACTCTGCTATGTGCAACAGTCCTTCTGCACCCCAGTCTAAACTCTGCTCTCTGTAACAATCCTTTTGCACATCTGTCTCCACCTTTGCTCTCTGCAATGGTCCTTCTGAACCTCCGTCTCCAACTTCTACTCTCTGTATCAGTTCTTCTGCACCTTAGTCTCCAACCACTGCTCTCTGTAAGATCCTTCTGCTACCCAGTCTCCAAACTATGCCTCTGTAACAGTCGTTCTGTATCCCTTCACAAAACTCTGCTCTTTGTAACAAGCCTTCTGCACCGCAGTATCCAAAATCTGTTCTCTGCAACAGTTCTTCTGCACCCCAGTCTCAAACCTCTGCTCTTTACAAAGATCCTTCTGCACCCCAGTCTCCAAACTCTGCTCTCTGTAACAATCCTGTTCCACCTCAGTCTCCAACCTCTTCTCTCTGTAAGATTCTTCTTCAACCCTGTCTCCAAACTCTGCTCTTTGTAACAGTCTTTCTGCACACCAGTCTTAAACCTCTGCTCTGTGCAACAGTTCGTCTGCACCGCAGTCGCCAACCTCTGCTCTATGAAAGATCCTTCTGCACCCCAGTCTCCAAACTCCGATCTCCTTAACAGTCCTTCTTTACCCGAGTCTCCAACCTTTGCTCTCTGTAACAATCCTTCTGCACCTCAGTCTCCAACATCTGCTCTCTGCAACGGTCCATCTGCACCCCATTCTCCAACCTCTGTTTTCTGCTAGAGTACTTCAGAATGTAAGTCTTCAACCTCTGCTCTCTGCAAAAATCCTTCTTCACCCCAGTCTCCAACCATTGCTCTCGGTAACATTTCTTCTGCACCTCAGTCTCCAAACTGTGCTCTACGAAAGATACTTCTGCCACCCAGTCTCCAAACTCTTCTCTCTGTAACAGTCCTTCTGCACCCAGTCTCCAACCTCTGCTCCCTTTAACAGTCTTTCTGCACCTCTGTCTCCAAACTCTGAACTCTGCAACCTTACTTGTGGACCCCATTCTCTAACCTCTGCTCTCTGTAACAGTCCTTCTGCACCCCATTCTCTAACCTCTGCTCTCTGCAAAAGTCTTTCTGTAACACAGTCTCCAACCTCTTCTCTCTGTAATAGTCCTTCTGCACCCCCGTTCTAACCTCTGCTTTTTGTATCAGTAATTCTGCACCCCAGCCTCCAAACTTTGCTCTCTGTAACATTCTTTCTGCACCCCAGTTTCAAAACTCTGCTCTCTGAATCAGTACTTCTGAACCCCAGTCTCCAACATCTGCACTCTGAAACAGTTCTTCTATAAACCATTATCCAACCTCTGCTCTCTGTAAAAGTCCTGTATTGCAGTCTCCGAACTCTGCTCTCTGCAACGGTCCTTCTGCACCCTATTCTCCAACCTCCAACAGTCCTTCTTCACCCAAGTCTCCAACACCTGCTCCCTGCAACAGTCCTTCTTCACCCTATTCTCCAAACTCTGCTATCTGCAACAGTCTTTCTGCACCCCAGTCCAAACTCTGCTCTCTGTAACAATCCTTCTGTACGTCTGTCTCCAACTTTGCTCTCTGCATTGGTCCTTCTGAACCTCCGTCTCCAACTTCTACTCTCTGTATCAGTCCTTCTGCACCTCAGTCTCCAACCTCTGCTCTCTGTAAGATTTTTCTGCAACCCAGTCTCCAAACTCTGCCCTCTGTAACAGTCGTTCTGTATCCCTTCACAAAACTCTGCTCTCTGTAACAAGCCTTCTGCACCGCAGTCTCCAACCTCTGTTTTATGTAACAGTCCTTTTGCATCCCAGTCTCAAACCTCTGTTGTCTACAAAGATCCTTCTGCACCCAAATCTCCAAACTCTGCTCTCTGTAACAATCGTGTTCCACCTCAGTCTCCAACCTCTTCTTTCTGTAAGATTCTTCTGCAACCCTGTCTCCAAACTCTGCTCTTTGTAACAGTCCTTCTGCACCCCAGGCTTAAACCTCTGCTCTGTGCAAAAGTTCGTCTGCACCGCAGTCTCTAACCTCTGCTTTATGAAAGATCCTTCTGCACCCCAGTCTCCAAACTCCGATCTCTGTAAAAGTCCTTCTTTACCCGATCTCCAACCTTTGCTCTCTGTAACAATCCTTCTGCACCTCATTCTCCAACATCTGCTCTCTGCAACGGTTTTTCTGCACCCCATTCTTCAACCTATGTTTTCTGCTAGAGTACTTCAGAATGTCAGTCTTCAACCTCTGCTCTCTTCAAAAATCCTTCTTCACCCCAGTCTCCAACCATTGCTCTCGGTAACATTTCTTCTGCACCTCAGTCTCCAAACTCTGCTCTATGTAAGATCCTTCTGCCACCCAGTTTCCAAACTCTTCTCTCTGTAACAGTCCTTCTGCACCCAGTCTCTGACCTCTGCTCTCTGTAACGGTCCTTCTTCATCCCAGGCTCCAACCTCTGCTCCCTGCAACAATCGTTCTGCACTCCAGTCTCCAACTTCTTCTCTCTGCAGCAGTTCCTTTTAACCCCAGTCTTTAACATCTACTCTCTGAAACAGTCCTTCTGCATCCCATTCTCAAACCTCTGCTCTCTGCAACAGTCCTTCTGTTCCCTGGTCTCCACCCTCTGCTCTCTGTAACAGTCCTTCTGTACTGCAGTCGCCAACCTCTGCTCTCTGTAAGGTTCACTCTGGACCCAAGTCTCCAACCTCTGCTTTCTGTATCAGTCCTTTTGTACCCAAGTCTCCAATATCTGCTCTCTGTAACAGTCCTTCTACACTCCAGTCTTCAACATCTGCTCTGTGTAACAGTCCTTCTGCAACCCAGTTTCCAATCGCTGCTCTCTGCTACAATCCTTCTGCATCAGAGTCTCCAACATCTGCTCTCTTCAACCGTCCTTCTGCACCCAAGTCTCCGACCTCTGCTCTCTGCAACGATTCTTCTGCAACTCAGTGTACATACTCTGCTCTCTGTAAGAGTCCTTCGGCACCCCAGGATCCAAGATCTGCTCTTTGCATCATTTCTTCTACACCCAGGTCTCCAAACTGTTCTCTCTGTAACTGTCCTTCTGCACCTCAGTCTGAAAATGCTGCTCTATGCAACAATCCTTCTGCACCCCAGTCTTTAACCTCTGCTCTTGTAACACTCCTTCTGCACCTCTGTCTTCAAAAGGCTCTCTATAAGATCCTTCTGCAACCCAATCTCGAAACTGTGCTATCTTTAACAGTCCTCTACAACCCAGTCTCCAACCTCTGCTCTCTGCAACAGTTCTACTGCACCCCAGTCTCCAACCTCTACTCTCTGTAAGATCCTTCTGCACCACAGTCTCCAACCTATGCTATCTCTAACAGTCCTTTTGTACCCCAGTCTCCAAACTCTGCTCTCTGCAACAGTCCTTCTGCACCCAGGTCTCCAACCTCTATGCTCTGTAAGATCCATCTGCACCGCAGTCTGAAAACCCTGCTGTCTGTAACAGTCCTTCTGCACCCCAGTATCCAACATCTGCTCTGTGCAACAGTCCTTCTGTACTGCAGTCTCCAAACTCTACTCTCTGTAATAGTTCTTCTGCAGTCCAGTCTCCAACCTATGCTTTGTTTATCAGTCCTTCTGCACCCCAGTCTCCAACCTCTGCTCTCTGTATCAGTCCTTCTGCCCTTATATCTCCAACCTCTACTGTCTGCAACAGTCCTTCTGCACCCCTGTCTCCAAGCTCTGCTCTCTGCAACATTTCTTCTACACTCAGATCTCCAAACTGTGCTATCTGTAACTGTCATTCTTCACCCCAGTCTACAACCTCTGCTCTCTGCAACGATCCTTCTGCACCTCAGTTTCCAACCTCTGCTCTCTCCAGCGATTCTTCTGCACCCCAGTCTCCAACCTGTGGTCTCCATAACTGTCCTTCTGACCCCAGTCTCCAACCTCTGCTCTCTGTAAAGATCCTTCTGCACCTCATTCTCCAACCTCTGCTTTCTGCAATAATCTTTCTGCACCTGAGTTTCCAACCTCTGCTCTCTGCAACGATCCTTCTGTACCCCAGTCCCCAACATCTGCTCTCTGTAACAGTCCTTCTTCACCTCAGTTTCCAACCTCTGCTCTCGTTACCAATCCTTCTGTACCTCAGTCTCCAAACTCTGCTCTCTATAACAGTCCTTGTGCACATCAGTCAACAAAATCTGCTCTCTGTGACAGGCCTTCTTAACCCCAGTCTCCAAACTCTGCTCTCTGTAACAGTTCTTCTGCACCCCAGTCTCAAACCTCTGCTCTCTGTAACAGTCTTTTTGCACCCAAGTCTCCAAACTCTACTCTCTGTAACAATCTTTCTGCACCCCAGTCTCCAACCTCTGCTCTCTGTGCAGTTCTTCTGCACCACAATCTCCAAACTCTGGTCTCCGTAACACTCCTTTGCACCCCAGTCTACATCCTCTGCTCTCTGTAAGAGTCCTTATGCACCCCAGGCTCCAACCGCTGCTCTCTATAAAAATCCTTCTGTACCTCAGTCTCCAACATCTGCTATCTGTATCGCAACTTCTGCAACCCTGTCTCAAACATCTACTCTCTGCAAGGATCCTTCTTCTACCCATTCTCCAAACTCTGCTCTCTATAATAGTCCTTTTGTATTGCAGTCTTTAACCTCTTCTCTTTGTAATGGTTTTTCTGCTCACCAATTGCCAACCTCTGGTTTGTGTAACAGTCTTTCTACACCTCAGACTCAGAACTCTGCTCTTTGTAAAAGTCCTTCTGCGCCTCATTCTGAATCCTCTGCTCTCTGCAACGATCCTTCTGCACCCCTGTCTTCAAAGTGCTATCTGTAGCAGTCCTTCTGCACCCCAGTCTCCAACCTCTGCTCTCCGTAACAGGCCTTCTGCACCCCAGTCTCCTAACACTGCTCTCTGTAACAGGCCTTCTGCACCCCTGTCTCCCACCTCTTCTCTCAGCAACGATCTTTCTGTACCTCAGTCTCCAACATGTTCTCTCTGCAACAGTCCTTCTGCACTCCAGTCTTTAATTTCTGCTCTCTTTAAGATCCTTCAGCATCCCAGTCTCCAAAATCTGCTCTCTGTAACAGTCCTTCTGCACCCCAGTATCCAACGTCTGTTCTCTGTTAAATCCTTCTGCACCTCAGTCTCCAAACTTTGCTCTGTGTAATGGTCCTTCTGCACCCCAGTCTCCAACATCTGCTCACTGCAACGATCCTTCTTCTCCACAGGCTCCAACATCTGCTCTCCGCAATGGTCTTTCTGCACCCCAGTCTCCAAACTCTGCTCTCTGTTACAGTCCTTCTGTACTGCAATCTCCAAACTCTTCTCTCTGTAACGGTCCTTCTGAACCCCAATAGCCAACCTCTGCTTTCTGTAACAGTCCTTCTGCACCTCAGACTCCAACCTCTGCTCTCTGTAACAGTCCTTCTGAGACTCAGTCTGAAACCTCTGCTCTCTGTATAAGTCCTTTTGCACCTCAGTCTCCAAACTTTGCTCTCTGTAATAGTCCTTCTGCACACCATTCTCCAACATATGCTCTCTGTAAAAGGTCTTCTGCAACCCAGTCTCCAAACTCTGCTCTGTAACAGAAGTTCTTAACTCCAGTCTCCAACCACTTTTCTTTGCAAGGATCCTTCTGCACCTCAGTCTCCAACCTCTGTTCTCTGCAACAGTCCTTCTGCACCCCAGGCTTCTAACTCTGCTCTCTGTAATAGTTCTTCTGTGCCGCAGTCTTTAACATCTGCTCTCGGTAACGGTTATTTTGCACCCCAGTTTCCAAATGCTGCTTTGTGTATCAGTTATTCTGCACCCCAGTCTCCAACCAGTGCTCTCTGTAAAAGTCCTTCTACATCTCAGTCTCCAACGTCTGCTTTCTGCAACGGTCCTTCTATAAACCAGTCTCCAACTTCTGCGCTCTGCAATGATCTTTCTGCACCACAGTCTCCAAAGTCTGTTCTCTGAAACAGTCTTTCTGACCCTAGTCTCCAGCCTCTGCTCTCTGTAAGATCCCTCTGCACCCCAGTTTCTAAAATCTGCTCTCTGTGACATTCCTTCTGAACTCCAGTCTCCAGCCTCTTCTCTTTGTAACAGTACTTCTGTATCACAGTTTCCAATCTCTGCTAACTGCAACATTTCTTCTGCACACCACTCTCCAAACTGTGCTCTGTGTAACTGTCTTTCTGACCCCAGTCTCCAACCTCTTCTCTCTAAGGATCCTTCTGCACCTCAGTCTCCAACCTCTGTTTTCTGCAACGAACCTTCTGAATCTCAGTTTGCAACCTCTGCTCTCTGCAACGATCCTTCTGCACCCCAGTTTCCCACCTATGGTCTCTGTAACAGTCCTTCTACACCTCTGTCTCCAACTTCTCCTCTCTGTACCAATCCTTCTGCACCTCAGTCTCCAACCTCTGCTCTCTTTAACAGTCCTTCTGCACCTCAGTCTCCAACCGATACTTTCTGTAACAGGCTATCTGCACCCCAGTTTCAAACTTTGCTCTCTGTAACAGTTCTTCTGCACCCGAAACTCGAACCTCTGCTCACTGTAACAGTCCTTTGCAACCAAGTCTCCAACCTCTTCTCTCTGCAACAATCCTTCTGCACCTCAGTCTCCAACTTCTGCTCTCTGCAACAGTCCTTCTGCACCCCATTCTCCACACTCTGCTCTCTTTAAGATCCTTTTGCATCACTTTCTCCAAACTCTGCTCTCTGTAACAGTCCTCCTGCAACCCAGTATCCAACATCTGCTCTCCGTAAAAGTCCTTTTGCACCTCAGTTTTCAAACTTTGCTCTCTGTAATGGTCCTTCTGCACCCCATTCTCAAACCTCTGCTCTCTGTAATAGGCCCTCTGCAACCCAGTCTTCAAACTCTGCTCTGTAACAGGGCTTCTGCACCCCAGTCTCCAACCAATCTTTATGCAACAATCCTTCTGCACCTCAGTCTCCAATCTCTGTTCTCTGCAACAGTCTTTCTGAACCCCAGGCTTCAAACTCTGCTCTCTGTTAAACTCCTTCCGTACCACAGTCTCCAACCTCTGCTCTCTGTAACGGTCATTCTGCACCCCAGTTTCCAAATGCTGCTTTGTGTATCAGTTATTCTGCACCCCAGTCTCCAACCAGTGCTCTCTGTAAAAGTCCTTTTGCACCTCAGTCTCCAACGTTTGCTTTCTGCAACAGTCCTTCTGCACCCCAGTCTCAAACCTCTACTCTCTGCAACAGTCCTTCTGCACCCCAGTCTCCAGCCTCTGCGCTCTGCAATGATTCTTCTGCACCACAGTCTCCATCTTCTGTTCTCTGCAACAGTCTTTCTGACCCCAGTCTCCAGCCTCTGCTTTCTGTTAGATCATTCTGAACCTTAGTTTCCAAACTCTGCTCTCTGTGACATTCCTTCTGAACCCCAGTCTCCAGCCTCTGCTCTTTGTAACAGTACTTCTGTACAACAGTCTCCAATCTCTGCTCACTGCAACTTTTCTTCTGCACACCACTCTCCAAACTGTGCTCTCTGTAACTGTCTTTCTGACCCTAGTCTCCAACCTCTGCTCTCTGTAACGATCCTTCTGTACCTCAGTCTCCAACCTCTGCTTCTTGCAACGATTCTTCTGAACCTCAGTTTTAAACCTCTGCTCTCTGCAACGATCCTCCTGCACAACAGTTTCCCACCTCTGGTCTCTGTAACAGTCCTTCTACACCTCTGTCTCCAACCTCTCCTCTCTGTACGAATCCTTCTGCACCTCAGTATCCAACCTCTGCTTTCTTTAACAGTCCGTCTGCACCTCAGTTTCTAACCGATGCTCTCTGTAACAGGCTTTCTGCAAACCCAGTCTACAACCTTTGCTCTCTGTAACAGTTTTTCTGCACGCCAATCTCGAAACTCTGCTCTCTGTAAAAGTCCTTCTGCAACCCAGTCTCCAACCTCTTCGCTCTGCAATGATCCTTCTGCACCTCAGTCTCCAACCTCTGCTCACTGCAACAGTCCTTCTGCACCCCAGTCTCCAGACTCTGCTCTCTTTAAGATCTTCTTGCATCCCTTTCTCCAACCTCTGCTCTCTGTAACAGTCCTCCTGCACCCCAGTATCCAACCTCTTCTCTCTGTAAAATTCCTTCTACACCTCAGTCTCCAACCTCTTCTCTCTGCAACGATCCTTCTGCACCTCAGTCTCCAACCTCTGCTCTCTGCAACAGTCTTTCTAAACCCCAGTGTCCAACCTCTGCTCTCTGCAACGATCTTTCTGCATCCCAGTCTCCAACAACTTCTCTGTGAAACAGATTTTCTGCACCCCAATCTCCAAATTCTGCTCTCTGCTACAGTACTCCTACACCCCAGTCTCCAACCTCTGCTCTCTGCAATATTTTTTTTGCACCCCAGTATCCAACCTGTGCTCTTTGTAACTGTCAAGCTGCACCCCAGTCTCCAAACTCTGCTCTCTGCAATGATCCTTCTGCACCCCAGTCTCCAAACTCTGCTCTCTGTAACAGTCCTTCTTCACCCCAGGATCCTACATCTGCTCTCTGAAACAGTCCATCTGCACCTCAGTCTGAAAACTCTGCTCTTTGCAAAAATCCTTCTGCACCCGAGTTTCCAACCTTTGCTCTATGTAACAGTCCTTCTGAACCTCAGTCTCCAAAATGCTCTCTGTAAGATCCTGCTGCAACCCAGTCTCGAAATTATGCTATCTGTAACAGTCCTTCAGCACTCCAGTCTCCAAAGTCGGC
>NW_027526057.1:0-9187 GCF_052094955.1 Ictidomys tridecemlineatus | reverse complement strand
CCAAAGCTCAGGAGATAGCACCAAAAGTTAGCTAATAGGATGGCATGAAATTAAGAAGGTTCTGCACAGCAAAAGAGACAATTAGAATATGAAGAGAGAACCTACGGAAAGGGAGAAAATCTTTATGAGGGGCTCTTCTAAAAGAGGATAAATATTCAGAATATTAATAAAGATCTCAAAAACTTAACATCAAACCCACAATTATTAAATAACCCAATTATCATATAACCCAATTACCAAATGGGAAACTAAATGAACTAAACAGACACGTCTTAGAAGAAAATATGTGAGTGGCCAACAAATATATGAAAATACTTGCAAGTCAAGACTACCCTGAGATTTCATCTCACTTCAGTGACAAAGGCAACCACCAAGAATACAAACAGAAACCAGTGTGACAAGGAGAGAATTAGAGAGAAAGGAGCACTCTCACCCTGTTGGTGGGCATGTAAATCAGCATAACCACCACGGAAATCGGGATGGAGGCTCCTCAGGAGTAGCCATGGAACACCCTGCGACCCAGCTCTACTTCTGCTTGGTATTTATCACAGCGGATCGAAGTCATCATACTGTAATGACACATGCATGCCCATGAACAAGCCGAGGTGACATCAGTGGACGAATGGATAAAGAACATCTGGTATATGCACACTGGAATTTCATTCAGCCATAAAGAAGAACGAAATTATGTCATGCTGGAAGATGGATGGATCTTCAGAACATTAAGGGAAATAAGCAACTCAGAAAGTTAAGGGCCGTATGTTTTTCCTCTGTTAAAGCTAGAGGTGGAAAAGGAAGAAAAGTTGGAAAGGGAGTCTCATCATGAAAGTTGAAGGAAGATCAGTAGAGTCAAGGCAACAGGGGAGGAGGTGAGGAAAAGGGAAATATTGGAATAATATTGGCCAAAGTTCACGGTTATTTTGTGTGCATGTTCAAATGTGTGTCAGCAAAACCCACCATTATGGACCACTACAATGCACCAATGAAGTGTGAAAAGAAGAGTTTCACATTACATGGGACAGGCACTATTCTAGGAGGGTGCCCATTTTTTTTTCATCTATAAATACCACGATCATTTACCAATCTCAAAAGTCTCTACAGATTCAAATGTTCTGATCACTGCTCCACCAAATGGCCTCTTCTACTTCAGGGTCCTCTTATTCTCACTGAAATCAGGGAGCCCGTTTCAACGATGCCATCTGTTAATGTCTTCCCAGGCTGCCGAGGACAAAGGCTGCGGGTTTCACAAGGATCTGGTGCTGCCTTCTGAACGCATGTCCACGAGGCCTTGGCGAAGGCTGGTGCTCCAGGCCCTCCTCCAGATCCAGTTGTGAGTCCAGGGAAGGGGTCACATAACACGCTATCCAACACCTTATTTATTTCTGATCACCATTCTCTCCATTATTCGAAGATCATATTGGTCATTGAACTTAAGCAAACACTGAGTCCAGATTTTAGTCCATCAACGAAAGAGAGTCTAATAGCCACTCCCCGTGGCTCAGGAAAATCTTTGGCCCTAACATTTCTGGTGATTACGTCCCTGTGACTGCATTCAAGATGATCCAGCAATATGTCCTGACTTCTTTGGTCTAGAAGACTCAAACAAATTCTTTTATATATTCTTAAGGCTCCTATTAACAAAATACAGTAAAATATTTACCTTTTATTTTGGTGAGACCCTTATACTCTCCTGGGCTATATTTTATACTCTTACCTGATGTGTTCTAGGAACAGACTCAAATTAAGAGTCTGGTGACAATGTGGGATGATGGATGAGCATCTTAAAGACAATTGAGCTGGGGATGTGGCTCAAGCAGTAGTGCACTTGCCTGGCAGGCGTATGGCCCGGGTTCCATCCTCAGCACCACATACCTACAAAGATGTTGTGTCCGCCGAGAACTAGAAAATTAATATTAAAAATTCTCTCTCTCTCTCTCTCTCTCTCTCTCTCTCTCTCTCTCTCTCTCTCTCTCTCTCTTCTCCTCTCCTCTCCTCTCTCACTCTCTCTTAAAAAAAAAAGACAGTTGCCCAGGTAGAGTCACCATAGGGTCTTCAATATAGAAAAAGCTAGTCTCCTTGGGGGAGGAGGGGCTGCTTCTGACAGCAAAGAGGGTTAATGGAGATTTCAGGGTTCAAGGCTCTGATATTTGTCTAATTTCACTGGTATTTTGCCATTCTAATTAACAGGGTCTCAATCATTCCCCATTAACGTCCTAATTGACAAAAGAAAGACCTGGAGAAATTGTGGATTTATAATTTTCTTTGTACTTCTTCAATTTGGAGAATTGGATGTTTTATTCTGATATTAACCTTTATCAGTTTCCAGAGAGAAAATATTTCTGATGATCTGAACCTGACTTGAAGGAGGAATATAATGCTTGAACCTATCATTTTCTTTCTGTAAGTCTCCCACTCCAGTCAGTAACAGCAGTCTTTAGTCATGTTGTAATGTTCATTCCCACCCTGAACGTCGATGGTGTTATTCCAAAGCTCAGTTTTCCATAGATATAGGATTTCAGACCACGATAACTTAAAGTCTCTGTTGCGTCATTGCACACCAGGAATTATCAGGTCTCCTTTCCCATGGGCTGTGACTTCATCAACATATTCAATTCCCTCAGGTCAGACATCCAACCTACCTCCTCAGATCTCTTATCTAGAACCATCTCTGATGTAAACAACTATTGTGGTCAGTGCCACCGTGGTCAGGTAGAGATGAAGAACGACTCTTGATGTCTTAGGGTAGTGGAAGTTGACAAAGTAAAAAGTTATAAAATAGTTGGGAGATCTGGAAGAAAAAAGGAAAATACGGCAGGTGACACCACCCCATATTTGGAAACCCTAACTTCCCTGGAAAGAGACACTTATTTCACGCTATTGTGACCCACATTCAGGAACAGCTGTCTATGAGCCTGCACACACAGCTCCTGGCACCAAAGAGATTAGTTCCTGCCTCTACAGGGCTGGTTTACTGCTGCTGCTATGGGATCCAAAAGAACCTGCTTTCTTCCTTCTTTTTCTGCTTCTCTGCCTAGTGTTTGGCTGATCTTGACAGAACCTCCTAAAATGGAGGCCTGCATGCAGGGGAGTTTGGGAAATGAGGTTCTCATACTTTCTGTCCCTTTGGTGTGGGGAGAACACAGAAGGACAGAGATGGTGCTGAACACCCACACAAGGTGTCCGACACACTTGAACCTGAAAGTGGGAAAAGGGTGTTTGTTAAAAGAGCGGAGAGAAAGGAGTATCAGAGTTTTAAAAGTGGGAGTTGGAGTTGAAGCTCCAGATACAGACTCTCTAACCAGGTGCTTACAATTCCCTGGGAGGCATCTTTTTTCAGATGACTGTATACTCCAGTTTGAAGATTGGTCTAGACTTTGATCGTGCAAACGGATGCACACCCTCCAGCCAGCTTCCTCAGGGCACTCTGGACCTCGTTGCTTCTCAGGCTGTGAATGACGGGGCTCAACAGGGTGCTCACCACACAGAAGAGCACAGAGACCAGGGTGTCCATGTCCAGCCTTCTCTGGGCCTGTCATAGTGGAAGTTGGCTGTTCCATAGAATACCACCACGACAGTGAGGGGGGACGCACAGGTGGAGAAGGCCTTCCTCCTGCCCTGGGCAGAGAGAATCACCAGGATGGTCGCCATGATGAGTGCGTAGGAGCCTGCAGTGAAGAGGCAGGGACTCAGGCCCATGGTGGCACTGACCACGTGGAGCGCAGACTCGTTGACAGAGGTGTCTGAGCAGGAGAGCTTCAGGAGCAATGGGGTGTCACAGAGAAAGTGGCTGAACTGGTGGGGCCCACAGAGAGTGGGTGTAATGGACAGCACTGTGTGTGTGACCAAATTCACCAGCCCACACAGCCAGGACCCAGTCACCAGGCCAACACAGACCTTTACACTGATGATGACTGTGTACTGAGGAGGACGGTAGGTGGCCACACAGCAGTCATACTGGCCACACAGCCAGTAAGAAGCCTTCTGTGCCAGCACTTGTCACCAAGAAGAAGATCTGGGAAAGGCAGCCCTCATAAGAAATGGACTTCTCCTCCCAAAAGAAGTTCACCAGCAGTACTGGGAGGGTGGTGGATGTGTAGCAGACGTCCAAGAAGCTCAAATTGCTGAGGAAAAAGTACATTGGAGTGTGGAGAGCAGGACTGACCCTGGTGGCCACTATTATGAGCATGTTCCCCAGGAGAGTGGTCAGGTAAATGACCAGAAAGACCAGGAAGAACCAGCCCTGTAGGTTGGAGTAGTTGGAAACTCCCAAAAAGATGAATTCAGTGACAAATGATTGATGGTTCATTTCCAATGGTATCATAGCTACAAAACAGAGAAAAAGAGACCATGATGAGAATGGACTGAGAGCACCCCAAACAGCCTTGTTAATCTGCAGCAACATGGCAAATAATATTGTATACAGAGATGCCTGGACTCTGGAAAGAGACGTATAGGAGTGACTTAAGAGACAGCATAACTTCTCACAGACTTTTGCATGGGTGCTCTTTTGTAAGAATAAATGGAGACTTGGTCAAAATGCACAACCAGCTATCAACCGCTGTGTCTCATTGAATCTGCAGTATCTCCCTCCTAACACTGTGCTTCACTGTGATGAATTCTTTTTTGTATGTCTGTTATTTCAAGTAATAAGTTTTCATTGTGGAAAAATGAAGAAAATGCAGAAAGTTATTTAGAAGAATAGAACAGGTCACAAAATCAAAGCTCTCTTTGCATTCATCCCATTCTACCTCTATCTATCTTTAAAATATCCAAAGCAAAATTTCCCAATATTGTTGTACTCTATTTAGTTGTTTGCCTTGTAATCTTAATTTCATGTTATGAAATATGTTCTTATTCCTCCCGACGTTAGACATTTCGGCCTGTTCCTTTCCATAGCTACAAAGGTTTTCTGTTGAGTGTCCTAATGTAACAGTTTCTGTTACTCTTGCCCCTGAATATTACAGCTTTTGTTCTATGCAAAAACTCAGGAAATGGATCTGGGAGGAGTTTTGGCTGCTGTTGCTGCTCTTTGTTCCTCCACCTATCCAAGAAATGATACCGTTAAGACACTTTCTCAGAATACTTCCCTATATTCCTGGGAGCATTTGGTGGAATCCATGGAGAAAAAGAAAAAATACAAACATCTTATGTCTATAACCCTCTGGGTCTTTATGCTCTTAAACCAGTCTATACTTAGTCTTTAGCAATCCATTAACTATTTTTTATTTGAGTTTTCTTTTATGAATAAACTCCTATGTATCTAGTGGGTTTTCCCATAGTTAAAAAAATGCCTGGATTATTTTGGTTGCTTATCTCTCCCCAGACTTCGGTTAGTTGTTTGCCTTATAATCTTCATCCCTAATAAAGTCAAGGAAAGTCATTAATTTGCATTTTCTTCTGCTGTTTTTGGTTATTATAATGATGAAAACAACATGCTTTCTAGCTATTTCGATAGATACTCAAGGTGAAATTTGAAGTCTATACACTTACTTTTCAAAAATATTTAGTAATTTATAATTTAGTTAAATATGTAGTTATTCTATTCAAAACAATCCCATTCCTAGCATATTTCCAAGGAAATTAATGCACAGTTCACAAAAATTCTTGTGTAAAAATTCATAGTAACTCAAACAAATAGTATGCCTTCAGCAGAAGGACAGAAGACAAATCACGGTTTATCATGCAGTGGAATAATTCAGTTACTTTAGAAACACAAATACTGAAACATTAATAACATTGACCAATCTAAAAAAAATTTTCTGGGTGAAAGAAGCCAGATACAAAATATATACTGTATGTTTTCTTTAAATAAAGTTCAAAAATTAGCAAAACACCTATAATGGTCAAGTAATAATGGTGGTCTTTTTTTTTTTTTTTTTTTTGGAGCACAGTGGTGATATCAGTTGAAGCAGGAAGGAATTTTCTAAAGTGATGGAAAAGTTTTATATCCTGATTTTTGGTAGTTCATATATATGTAAAATATTATAAACCTGTACACGTTAGATCTGTGCATTCTTTGAGTACAAATTATACTTCAATTTTTAAAAATCGCCTTATTTTAAAAATAAGTAATTAATGGGGAAGAGTGGTACCTGCCTGTAATCCCAGGTACTTGGGAGACTAAGACATAAGGATCATAAATTTGAAACTCTGCAAGGCCCCCTGACACAAATAATTGAAAAGGCTGGGGATATAGCTTCATAGTAGAGTGCCACTGTGTTCAATCCCCAGTACTGCAGTAAGTAAGTATGTAAGTAAGTAAGTAAGTAAGTAAGTAAGTAAGTAAGTAAATTGATAAATAGAAGTGAAAGCATTCTTTCAAGATGATTTTTAACTCAGGATTGGTTGGAACCACATCTAAATATTTTTTTAGGTCTCTAAGAGGTTAAGTATTTTCTTCCATTTTTTTGCATTTCTCTACTTCTTTTTTTACCACAGTGATAGTCCAGGACATATCACATTTTACAAGTGACATCAGTTGTTTCCTGATCACGATCTGTTTGAAGCAGTGAATGTGATAGGTGGGTGCATTCGGTCTGTATCACAGATACAAAGCCTTGCTCACCATGATGGATGGGCGTGTGCATGTGTGTGTGTGTGTGTGTGTGTGTGTGTGTGTGTGTTATTGGTTGTGGGATTGGTCTTGACTGAGAACACTGTCTTATAGTTAGTGGGATGGCCAGTTGGCATCTCAGGCAATATTGATGGCAGAAATCTCAAAAAATATAGCAAGAATCTGCCATCTAAGGTTCAGCAAGCTCAGAACACTTGGTTATCCTAATTGCTATAAATGGAAAGACCCTCACAATTGAGCTTCTCTCAGAGCTGCATCACACTGGGGCGGGAGGAGGGAGCCCATTTCCATAGAGATGTACCCTGTTTCTTTGGAGACTCCAGCTAGGCTTCAAGGGGCTGGTGGGATAGTACCAGTGGATGCTGCCAAACCCTGGGTCATTCTGAGGAGCCTGCTACTTCAGGGGAGGTGGCAGGGTATCAGCCTATGGGGCCAGGTCTAGGCTCTGTGAAGCTGTATCAGGCCTGATTTCTAAGCAAGGTACTTGGCAATAGAAACCTCGGAAAACGTCCCACCTTCCACCATGCCATAGGCCACCAGAGAACCCAAGTGTTTCTCTGGAAGCCAGGCTTGGGTATGAGCATGGACATCAATGATTGCAGAGTATCAACAATAAGGGACAATAAATCTCTTTCAGGTGAGTGCAGACTGAAAACAGGGCCATCTAAAGGGAGATAGACTGGGTTTTAGAAAATCATCAGATCTCTAGGTCTAGAACACGCAGATAGACCCACTGATGGAATTGTGCGTGTGAGTCCAAGGAGCAGGGGTCGATAACTGTGAAACCTGGTTCCCCAGGTTTTGGACACACCTGTTTAGTTCAAAAGAGTGATCTGAGTGCTAAAACAAGATCAAAATGAAGTGGTCTGAATCTTAAGACGTGCTGTGTTGAAGGTGGGAGAAAATCTCTGAAGCCCACATGGAGAAGGATATGGAGAACTTTAAAGTCCTAGTTGAAGAGGACACAGTAAAGACAACAAATCAGTTTGGGCAGGCTGGCTAGCTGGTGGGATCACTCAGGAAAACAGGAATATGTGAGGAATAGCAGATGTAGAGGAGGCTTTGGTGGATTTGATTTGAGAAATGTTGAATGTGAGTTATCTGTAGGATAATCACGTGGAAATTCCCTTCACAGACACCCTAGAACTGCAGGTGTGGATTTGGGAGTCATTGTCTTGAAGGGAACTGTTACAGCAAAGGGTGAATATGAAATGCCCCAGAAGAATAGAGAAAGTAGAGAAGGAAATAGAGAAAGTAGGGATTCTTGTGATACTTGGTGTTCACGAAAATTGTAGTAAAAGTGTATCCAGAAATGACTAAAAACACCACACTATCTAGTTCAGTTGTAGGTATTGCATTCTCTAAATAATTTCCCTAAACAAGAGGTTACCTTATTAGCACTGATTTACAATAAATCAACTTTGAAATGGAGCTGGAAGCTACATGTACTTGACATTTCTTACGTTCTCTGTTTTCTCTATCAACTACCTGGATGAACTTCAAGTCATTTAGAAATCAGTGACATGTACTTTGTTTTAACTCCCCGTATCAAAAAGATCAATATGACAATCTCTTTTATAGGTAGATATCTAGATGTTTTCAGAAAAAGAAATAAAATTCCACATAGAAGGCAGTTCCAGCAGATTTTACTATGGGAAATTGGTACATGGTCTGTGGATGTGTAAAATGGAAAACTAAACGTAAATGTTCAGGGATTTAAAAATACAATCTCTGAAGTTGTGCATACTGCTATTGTAAAGGTCTTAAATATAAAGGTCAGTTCAGGAGGGACAATTTCATGGGGCATTAAAAAAAATCTCCCAATGTATGTTTATATAATTTTATCTACATATAAGTGTTTCCTTGGTTTTACTGGATAATTTCTTGTAGGTCACGGGTGTGGGGTAGGGTGAAGGATGATACCCAAACAATTTTCCTTATCCTCTATGCTCTTTATTAATGTAGGGCATTAGATTGAATCATCATCATGGTCACCATTAGAATCCATTATTAACAATCATAACTCATGAATGACACTTTGTGACACAATATGTACTTGCTCATGAGAATTTATATAATGCAGCATAGGAATTAGATCAACTTAATGGTAAACCCTCTGCTCTGCAATAATAATAGCCATAATCATTATAATCATCTAGGGCATATTTCATAGAAAAATAATTTGAGTGTGAGTCTTCTTAGATTGCTTCAATACACATAAATACCTGACTTTAAAAACCTTGTTTAATGTAGTTTAAAAGTGGCATGTTTTCTGTAAAAATTAGATTGAATTTCGGATAATCTATTCTATTAAAACTCAGTGAAATTCTTTGAAAAGATAAGTTTTTACATACCCGAATCCAATCAGGATTTTTCAAATTGAGTAACAAATAGGGACACACATTAGATAAAAATACCTAACACTTATTAAATGCCTATAAGACTTTTACATGCATTAACTTATTTGGTTTACACAACAACCTATAAGATAACCTATTATCCCCATTTTACAAAAAAAAAAAAGAATTGAAATTAATGCACAATATATTAATGCAAGTAGGGAAACATCAATGAATTCCTTTAATTTGCATAGTGTACATTAATTTGTACATT
>NW_027526056.1:0-9204 GCF_052094955.1 Ictidomys tridecemlineatus | reverse complement strand
CGGACTCCCTCCAACACGGGAGCCGGACGCCTGGTGCCGACCTCAGCAGGAAGGTGGCCCGGCCTGGCCCCGGGGACTGTCACCCTCACTGCTCACTGGAAGCTCAGCTGTGACCTGCTTTGCAGAGGCCAAGCGCAGGAGGGCTGCTGGGGACAAACAGGGAGACCGCAAAGCAGGAGAGTGTCCTGAGATGGCCAGGCCAGCGCACGGTGACAGCCAGCGGCCGCGGCCCTGCCAGGCTTAGCGCCTCTCCCTGGGTGGTGAAGGAAGGCTGCCGCGTCCCACTCGCCCGTCCTCGCTGGTGACAGACATCACCGCGAGTCACAGACCGACGAGCCCGTCCACCCCGCGGTCCCCGCGCTGAGCTCCGCCGTCGGGCCTCGGAGGAGGCCAGGGACATCTGTCGTCCCGCTACTCGGGAGGCTGAGGCAGGAGGGTCCCCTGGACCCTGAGGCCACCTGGGACCACACAGGACACCTGCCGGGTGCGTGGCCTGGACGGCAGGTGATGGGATGGTAGCGCCAGAGAGGCCACGCTCCAGCCCCCAACCCCAGTGCTGCCTCCCCCGTGCCTGGGAGCCCCCCACGGGCTCCACGGCTTGTCCTCACCACCAAGCAACAAGGACCCTGGAGCACCTACAGGGGCCACCTCATGTTTTCACCACGCAACTGAGGCTCAGAGAGGTTAAGTGGTCGGCCTAAAGTCACACAGCTAAAGTGGCCACTAAAGTTCAAGTGTCTTTTCATGCACTGGCCAGGCTCTCCGCAGCTATGTCCCACAAGGCTGAGATCCCTGGGGGGTGACAGCCCTGCAGCCATCTCTGTCGGTGTCTCCACGCGGCCTTCTTCTCTGTCTTTTCTCTGATGAGGACTTGAGAGATCCAGGGCTCACTGTGACCCGGGATGATGCCATCGAAGGGCCCAGCTGCGGCCGCGAAGGCACCTTTCCACAAGGTCACCTTTACAGTGCGGGGATTGGGAGGTGCGCATCCAGGGGTGACGTGGAAGCCATTACCCCAAGGTGACAGGGCAGGTCACTGGGAAGCTGGGCCCAGGACGGGAAAGTGGAGAACCCACAGGAGGGGAGCCCGTCCACTAACCTGCGCATTCATCGTCCAGTGGACATTTATTGAGCACCTACTGTGTGCTGTTGAGCACACGGCCCCAAGGCACATCGGGCTCGGCCACAGAGGAAAGGCAAAAACAGCCACCGATGGTAGAAAGCGCTGGGGACAAACCAAAACGGGGAGAGGGAGCACAGGTGGGGGGCACACCTGTGATCCAGCCATCCCGGAGGCCGAGGCAGGAGGATCCCAAGTTAGAGGCCAGTCTGGGTGATTTAATGAGACGCTGCATGAAGTGAAATTAAAAGGTCGGGGGTGTGGGGGGCTCAGACACAGGCACCTGCCTAGCAGTGAGAGACCTGGTCCGTCCTGCACCCCACACGAACGGGCCCTCGGCACCGCCCCGAGTGCGCACCCACGAAGGGAAAGACTGACCCGTGGGACTGCATCAAAATGAAAATCTTCTGCTCTGCCAACGAGACGGACAGGAGAATCCCCAGGGCAGCTGCAGGCTTGATGAACAAGCGCACAGAGGCCCCAACAGCGCCGCACCAGAATGTCACACAAGGGCACCCCGCCCCGCCCCGCCCCAGGGGTCCACGGCCGCCCACCCGCTGCCCGCCCAGGGAGGCCAAGAGCCAGACCCCGGAGGCGCCAGGCGCTGGGGAGGATGTGGGGCAGGAGCCCTGCGGCTGGCGAAGGCTGAGGAGGGTGCTCCACCGGGGGACAGTGTGGTGGCTTCTTACAGAACTAGACCCGGGGCCCGGGGTGGGTCAGGTCTGGGGACGGGGCCAGGCAGACGCTCTCCCTGCAAACTCACCCACGGACCTCGGCAGCCCCCTGTGGACCACGGGAGACCGACTGCCTGCGGCTGATGGGGAAGGAGTCTCCATTCCGTGTCCCTCGGGGAATCGGGTGGAAAGTCTGCCCCGTCCAGGACAGGCCCCGCCCCACGGGCCTGACCACACAGTGCGCGGCCGGCACGAGCCAATCCGGCTGATGAGGAGGGAAAGACCCGGGACCTGAGATGGAACCGGCCACGGCAGGGTGGGCCTGGGCAGCACAGTGTTTGAAAGCCTGCAGCTCAGCTCAGGGCTCGTCCTGCAACAGATTCAGCCTTTGCTTTTTGGAACTTTCTGGAAATTAAAAAAAAAAAAAAAAAATTCAACCCAGAGTGTCTGAATCCACAGATGTGGAGCCTGAGGATACGGGGAGCCAGCGGTAGATTCATTATAACATTTACAGTGCCCCAAACTGGAAGGAAAATATCCCGGGACAGGCAAAGAGATAAATGGTGGTATATCCAGTCGTGGAATACTATTTAGCAATTAAAAAGATGTGAAGTACCAACAAGCCACAAAAAGACACCGGGGAACCTTAAAGGCATATTGTCAGGCACAGGAGGCACCTAAAAAGGCTACGTACCGTGGGATTCCAACATACGACCTTCTGGAAAGGTGAAACTGTGACAGTGTAAAGACCAGTGGTGGCCGGTGGCTTGTGGGGGAGGGGGGAGGGGGGAGTAAGTAGCACACAGGGGACTCTCAGGGCAGTGAAGCCACTCTGCGTGGTACTATAATGGTGGACACGTGACACCCCACTCTGTCAAAGTCCAGGGGACATCTGGATGCGGCCGTACGCGCCTGCAAGGCCGGCTACGGAGGAGGTGAAGGCAGGAAGACCTCAAGTTTAAGGCCAGCCTCAGCAACTGACGGAGACCGCGTCTCAAATCAGACTTTTGTTTTAAAGGGCGGGGGATGCAGTGGTAGAAGGCCCTCAGGTTCAATTCCCTGTAACCGACAAGAAATCAAGATCACAGAAGACACAACACGGTGCACCCTGATGTGAACGTGGACTTCAGCTGGTGATCTGTCTCCACCTGCTCCACAGGCGGGGGGCGGGGGGCGGTAGAGCACTGGCCCAGCAGGGTCGAGCCCCTGGGCACAGTCCCCAGCACCCCCCCCCCAAAAAAAAATCTGTAAGACGCTAACCATGTGGGGGGGGTGCTACGTGGAAACCGTCCTTTGCTCAATTTTTCTGTGAATGTAAAATGGGCCTAAAAGATCCATTATTTCAGGGGGTGGAGAAGACAAAGAAAAGCAGGAGCCAAACAGGCAGGACTCAAGAGGAAGGAGCACTGGCCTCGGGAGCCGGGGGAGGGCCTGCAGGGCACTTGTAGAGGGCTCTGGTGTCCGTCCTGCGGGGCCCCTGCCCCTTGGGGTGGGTGCTGATCAGCCCCCGTAACCCCCCAGTTCTGTAGCCACAGGCTCATCCAACCACACGTGGAGGACACCTGGGGGGAGCTGCAGCTGTGACTGAACACGCTGACTTTTTTGGGGGGCATTATTTCCTAACAACACAGGGTGACAACTACTTGCTGGTTGTTCTGCTCACGCAGCAGGCGCTCTGTTAGACATTCGGAGTCACCTGGAGACGAAGTCTATGGGGAGGATGGGGCTGTGTCATTTCATATGACAGGTAGGCACCCGAGCATCCTCAGATTTGGGGGCCCACGGATACTGAGGGAAGATGTATTGTTATCCGTATTTCACAGATGAAGCAAGCCCAGAGAGGCAAAGTCGCTTGCTCAAGGTCACACAGTGGCAAAAAACAAAACAAAACAAAACAAAAAACAAAACAGACTCCCAACGACCAGGAGGGGCACCTGTGGGTCACTGGGAATCCCAGCAGCCCAGCCCTGTTGGCCAGGCTGCAGGGGGCCGGCCCGCTCCGCTCCGGGTTGATCAGAAAGCTGTTTGCTGAACACATCGGAATGAGTCACCGTGGGTGGTGTGCCCTGGGCTCCTTCCAGATGGGAGGGTCCAGGATCGGGGACCCCAGAGGGGTTGCTCAGTCCCCCTGTGGTGCCCGGCCACACCCCTGCATCAGCCCAGGGGTCCAGCTACTGTGGGTGGCAAAGCCTTGCTGGCCCCAGGGACAAGCAGGCAACCCGGGAAAGAACAGGAGGCCAGAGAGTCCCCAGACCCGCCCACAGACACTCCTGTCACATCGAGGAAGGACCTCCCTGCCCAGGACCCTCTGGCTCCAGCCCAGACCACTGCTGTGCCCACCTGGCCAGCACAGGCCACAGGACAGCCCAGCGCCCATCCCTCCAGGGGCTGAGAGGCCCCAGGTCAGGAGCCCCAGGCCAGCCACCACTCAGCTCCTGGTCACCCCGAGATGCTCTCCCTGAGCGGGGCTCCCCCTCACCCGCTGAAGACCTTGGCCTCAGGGTCAGACATCAAGCCCTGCCTCAGGGTCAGACTTCACACCGCCCCCCACCACCACATAAGCACCTCCTCTCCCCCCCCCCCTCTGTTCCCCAGGGGCAGAGCCACCCTCGGTGTCAATTCAGGTTCCCTGCCCCCTGGTCCACTGCCATGGAAGTCCCTAAGGGCAGGGACTTTGTCCACCTGCTGTGCCCCTCGGGGCTGACTGGAGTAAGGACACCGGGGTGTGGGGGACAGAAGGGCCCTTGGAAGGTGCCCCACCCCCAGCCTGTTCTGGGTCGCTGGAAGAGGGACTGTCACCACTGTTGTGACTCAGTTGTCACTTGGCAGCCAGTGAAGGCCAGGGGCCTGCCAGGGTCTGCGGACCTCCGCCTCTCTCGGCCGCCCCTGCCTCAGTTTCCCTCACTGTGGGGCTCACCGGGGGGTGTCTGGGGGTGGGCGGGGTCCCCAATACTAACACCCCGAGACGTTGACATACCAGGTTTCGTTTTCTTAGGGGGGGGGCTTGCAGCAGATGAGGGTCCCGAGGGTCATCACCATGGATCTGGTGACCCCAGGCTTCCCGCCGTTGAGGGTTCTGGGGGCCCCTCTCCCCTCCCACCCGGGGGGCCTCCAGGCCGAGTGCGCCCCCCAGTCCCGAGTCTCCGGGAGACCCCGAGCCGCCCCCGCCGCAGGGCCCTGACGCAGGGGGATCCCGGGCGCCCCGCTGTTGTGCGGCGCGTGTTGTCGCCGTCGCCCGGGAGACGCGGGGGGCGGGCCGGCGGGGGGCGCGGCCTGGCGGCGCGAGGGGCCGGACCTGCGCGCGGGGCCCGGGCGGCCGCAGTGGCCAGGGCCGCCGCCGCCCGCCGGCTTATATACCGCGGCTAAATTTAGGCTGCGCCCGAGCTCGTCCCCATCCGGGACGCGTTTCCGCCGCCGCCGCCTTGGCCCGGCCCCCGCGCGCGCCGCGCCTATAAGGCCTGGGCGCCCGGCCGCGGCCCCTGCGCCGTCCCCGCCCTCGCCCGCCAGCCTCGCTCCGGTCCCCAGCCCGCGTCCCCGGGTCCCAGCCATGACGCTGAGCGAACCCATCCTACCGTCCTTCTCCACCTTCGCCAGCCCGTGCCGCGAGCGCGGCCTCCAGGAGGTGAGGGCGGCGGGGACCGCGGGCGGCGGGCTCCGGAGGGACCCTAGAACGTGGGCTGCGGGTAGTGGAGAGTCAGGGCGGAAACCGCGGGCTCCAGGTAGCAGAGCGCGGGCGGCGGGGGTCGCGGGCTCCCGGTGGTAGAACTCGGGCGGCGGCGCCGCGGGCGTCCCCCCGCCCTCCGCGCGCTCACGCCCGCGCCCCCTCGCCCTGTCGCCCCCAGCGCTGGCAGCGCCCCGAGCCCGAGGCCGGCGGTGCCGACGACGACCTCAACAGCGTGCTGGACTTCATCCTGTCCATGGGGCTGGACGGCCTGGGCGCTGAGGCCGCCCCGGAGCCGCCGCCGCCGCCGCCCCCACCGCCCCCGCCGCCTGCGTTCTACTACCCCGAGCCGGGCGCGCCGCCGCCCTACGGCGCCCCGACGGGCGGCCTGGTGTCGGAGCTGCTGCGGCCGGAGCTGGACGCGCCCCCGGGGCCCGCGCTGCACGGCCGCTTCCTACTCGCGCCGCCGGGTCGGCTGGTCAAGGCCGAGCCCCCCGAGGTGGACGGCGGCGGCTACGGCTGCGCGCCCGCCCTGACCCGCGGGCCACGGGGCCTCAAGCGCGAGGGCGCCCCGGGCCCGGCAGCCGCGTGCCTGCGAGGCCCCGGAGGGCGACCCCCGCCACCGCCCGACACGCCGCCGCTCAGCCCCGACGGCCCCGCGCGTCTGCAGGCACCCGGCCCGCGCGCCGCGTTCCCGCCCCCTTTTGGTGGCCCCGGCTACGGCGCGCCGGGCCCGGGTCTGCACTACGGCCCACCGGCGCCCGCCGCCTTCGGTCTCTTTGACGACGCGGCCGCCGCCGCCGCCGCCGCCCTGGGCCTGGCGCCACCCGCCGCCCGAGGTCTGCTCACACCCCCCGCGTCCCCGCTGGAGCTGCTGGAGGCCAAGCCCAAGCGCGGTCGCCGCTCCTGGCCGCGCAAGCGCACCGCCACCCACACCTGCAGCTACGCGGGCTGCGGCAAGACGTACACCAAGAGCTCGCACCTCAAGGCGCACCTGCGCACGCACACAGGTGGGTGCTGGCGGGAGGCGGGGGTGTCGCGCGCTGGGGAGACGCGTTCTATTGCGTGGGCGAGAAGAGGAGCTGGGAACGCCCTTGGGTCGAGGCTCAAGATCTGGGGAGGGGGCGCACACTCCGGACCCCTCCCCAAGGGGCGTGGCCCAGGAGATTGGGGAGAGGGAGCGAAAGCTCACAGCTGGGGCCAGGGCAGGGCGCCTCAGGAGGTTGGGGAGAGGGATCACACTTAGGAAATGTCGTGGGACGTGGGTAGGGGGACTGCCCAGGACGCTGGGATGGGACGCAGTGCACACTCAGGGTTCACCAGGGTCGAGGCTTAGGAAGCTGGGGAGAGGGTGTGCACTTAGGCACTCAAGAGACCTGTCTGCCGTCTGGGAATGTTGGGGGGGGTGCACGCTCAAGTCCCCTCTGGGGGTGTGGCTCGGGATCTTCTGGAGAAGGGAATGCTCTTGGGAAACCAGGGGGACCCTACGATAGCGATAGCGAGAGGCGCGTTTAGAACACTCCTGGGGGCGTGGCTGGAAACCCTGGGGAGTGGGCACTGCCCACTGGACTTCCAGGGTGAGTGGGGATCAGAAAGGTGGGGGGCGTGTGGGTTAAGGCTCTTAGGAGTTCAAAACGTGGGCAGGCATGAGGGCTAGGGCTGGGGACAGGTGCGCGCTGGAGGAGGCACTATGGTGGCCTGCAGGCTGTGTCCTGGCGGGGAAACTGAGGCTCACTCGCTGTCCCTTCCCCGCAGGTGAGAAGCCCTACCACTGCAACTGGGAAGGCTGTGGCTGGAAGTTCGCGCGCTCAGACGAGCTCACGCGCCACTACCGCAAGCACACGGGCCACCGGCCCTTCCAGTGCCACCTGTGTGACCGCGCCTTCTCGCGCTCCGACCACCTGGCGCTGCACATGAAGCGGCACATGTAGCCGGGACACCCCCGCCTCTCCGCGCGCGGCCGTGGCGGGTCCCACGTGCCGGGCACGGCCCTCCCAAACTGTGACTGTATTTATTGGACCCTGAGGACCGGGCTGGACTGTGTGGCCACGGAGGGGCTTCTGTCGCCGCCCCATGACAATGACAACGCCACCACCCCAGCCCCTATCCGTGACTAAAGACCCAGTGGGAGAGGACACGATCCTCTTCTCTTCGACGAGTTCTGTTTTCAAAAATGGTGCAATAATTAAGTGTCCCCTTCCCTCCCACGGGTCTACACTAGAGGATCGAGGCTTGATGCTTCGTGAGAGAGAACAGCCTTCCTTTGTACTGTCTGCGGTATTTTTTATAATATTGTACATAGTGACTGTGACAGATATTGTATTACTGTACATAAGGGAGACAGGCGGGCTTTTGGGCTGCCTCGTTTTTATAAGGCGCTTTTTTTAATTAAAAAGAAAAGTTTTGCATCTTTTGAAAAAAAAAAATCACAGCACTGGTCTGGCTGTTTGGAATCTGGGGACACTTGGGAGGGGCTGGCGGGGGAGCAGGCAGCTTTGGCAGAGGCACAGTGTGAAGCTCGCCCTGTCCCCACTGGCTCCAAGATCACCAGCTGCAGCACCCAGCTGCCAGGAACCTGTGGGTTTTTCTATAAATTTAAACACTGCATTTTAGGGCTGAGGGTGGGTTATTTTAAGGTTGTTCCTTGAGCCATAAATTGCCTCCTTTTCCCCAGAGCTGGGGAAAGTGCTCGAGCCCTACTGACGTGGCCTCTGCTGGGCCCAAAAAAAGCTTTACCTTTTTCTGGAAGTTTCTGAGGTTTAGCCAAACTTCTAGACTATGCAGGGTTTTTCTTTTCTTTTTCTTTTTTTTTTTTTTTTTTTTTGTGTGTGTGTGTGTGTGTGAAGTGCTGACATGCTGCACCTTTTCCTACTCCTGCCTTTTTAGCCAGATTTTTTAGAGATGACTTCCCCAATCTGGTAGGGAAAAAAAAAAATGAAGGTCACCTTTGCGGACGATGCGTGGAGCTGAGCTCTTTTTCAGGTGAGGAAACTGAGACCCAAAGAGAGCAAGCCATGGCGTGCTGGAATTGGGGTGCTAGTCTGGTCTGGATGCCTCTCGAGGGTTTCTAAGTGTCACTACAGGAAATCGGTGGCTTTTGGCAGTGACCCACCTGGGACTTGCATGGAAACGTCACGAGACCCTCCCCTGTAGGTTCCCTGGTGCAAAAAAAAAATCATGGCAGACAGTGAAGCCCCTGCTTGGATGGCGGGAAGAGGCTAGTCCAGTAATCTACCTTGTAAGCAAGGGGACACCTCTGTACCCCACCCCAAATGTCTCACTCGGGCGACAAGGTGCATCTCCCTGAAAGCTTTTCCTGCCACCCCTCGCCTTCCCCTTCTCGGGGCCCTGGGTCACCATGGTCACTGACAATTGCACAAGTTGTTTCCAGAAAGTGAAAATACTCATGAGCACAGCCCGTTTTAAAACACTCTCACCCCATTGCGACAGAGGCTGGGATTTCCTCCCTCCCTCCCTCCCTCCCTCCCTCCCTCCATCCTGCCTCCCCCTGGGGCTCAGCAGCCCTGGAAACAGCTGAGAGCTGTTTGGTAATATCCACGAAAAGCAGAACCGGGAGATGACAATCTGATTCATCTTTCGAGAGTAAATACCCGGGCTCACTTCCGCTGCCACCAAAGGGTGTGAGTGTTTTTGCGCGAGCTGTGCCCTCTCTGCGTGCAACTTCTGCAAAAACTGCCCCGGAACACCATGGTGGCCCCTGGACCGGGGTTCGTGGCCCTCCTGGCTCA
>NW_027526055.1:0-9320 GCF_052094955.1 Ictidomys tridecemlineatus | reverse complement strand
TACAAGACTTTCAAGCTTGTTGTCTTTTATCCATCTGTGCCTGAAAGAGCTGTTTGATGACTCTTTTTTCCCCCTACTTTTAAACTCCATAGCAAACAATTTCTTCACCAGGTCATGAGCATCAGCAGGATCATAAAATTAAGGGGCACGAAGTCATACAGGGTTTGGTAAGGGATCAGACCTTAGCAGGAGTGGATCAGCTGAAGATAGTGGGGATGCTTTTAATATTGTGGCTTCTGATATCTGTCAATCTGGCAAAGTATGTAACATGAAGGAAAAACTTCATATGCCATGCGAAATCCATCCCAATAAGTGTACACCCACCCTGACCCCTTCTCTCTCTATCGGAAAGGGAAGGCAGTTTTGAGGTTTAAGCCACCCACAACTTCTTAGCAGAAATCTCACTCTGAACTTTGCTCACCCACATCCCAGAAGAGAGAGGACACTGATCTTCTCACTGCATGCTGGGAACAGGTAATTGCCAAGACACTAATTATTCCAACAGCGAATTAACTGCTCTCCATTGTTGAAGTTGAACTCAAGCCGTTGCCCTTGAGTTGTGTTTGCACACTGAGGAGTCCCAGAGCAGCTGCAGAGAAAAGGCACGATGCATATTCCCAACAGGTCAGCCCCAGACCTGTATAAATGTCCATCACAGGAAAATGAATTGTGAGAGATCAGAGGATTTTGACTCCTTTATGAGGCCACAGATATGCGACAGGCAACTTTCAGAATAACAGGTCCGTTTTGTGGTGAATGGAGACCAACAGCCAGTTTTACCAAGAGCTTTCTTTGCAGCCCAGGTGCTAGTATGGAGAGCAGCAAGGGCCACACCAAAACCAGAAATCTACACCTCTCTGTGAGAGTTGCTGGTAAGTAGTTTATTTACCATCACAATTTTCAAAAACACTATCCCAGAATCAAGATATACCTACACCTTAAAAACATATTACGGAATATTGTACATATTTTCATTACCATTTTGATGGCATTTATGTAATGACCTATCATAGCACCTTTTCTATGTGTGTCTAAGTTTCCACAATACTACTTGTATTGCCAGAGAAGAAATAACTTCAGAGGTTATCACAAATCCTGAGGGATTTAGCATGATGCCTCCAGTACTGGAAGAAAACCCAAAACATAACCAGAAACACTGGATGCCTAAATTCCTTAAGTGAGATGATGTGTGTGGAAAATTACTTATGGTAAACAAAAGATAACGCTAAGTGTTATTCCTCTGCTTTTGATGAGCGGGACAAAAACGAATAATTTTTAGGGAGAAAGTATAGGGACACATTTCCATTATGATACAATATATCGTAACAATAGACCTACCAAAATATCTGTTTAAATAAAAATCATAATTGTAGAAGAAGTTATGTTTAGAAACGTATTCATTCACTAACTAGTGGTTTTTATCTTTATCTTACAACACATGGATTCTTGGGGAGGAGAGTTGGAAGCAATTTATTAACTGTAATAAATCCGTGAAGCTTGTGAGTAATCTACTTCATACACAACCCCCCTCCTTTAGAAATATTATATTTTGGGGTAACTCATAAGTGACTTCATTCTCGGTCACCTGACTTTGAGATGACTACTTAAGAAAGAAAGATGCAGAGCTGCTTGTTCTCTGGGAACTGAGCCGATGGTCTCCTTAAGGGATATGTTTAGGAGACAGGAGACACTGAGTTCCTCAGAAGCCGCTGGGCTATGCTGCCTCACTTATGCCCACAGAGGCTTTATTTTTCTCGGCAAGATATCTGCACCAGAACCACTGAACATAAATGTCTTCTCGCCTCTGTCAAGTCTCTGTTAGATCCTTTAGGTCCCACACAGCACCATCTTTAAAAATCTTTTAAAAACTCTGCTCCATGGATGTACTTGACAAAACTTCTTCATTCTTCAAACCTTTACTGAGTGCACATTTACACAAGGTGTTTCCATAGTGTTTGGAACACAATTGAGAGGCCCAACTAGGACCTGGAGGAGCGCATATTCAACATGGAATGAGGGGCTTTGACAAGTATTAAGTGCTCCATTCCCAGAGCTGCCCAAACAAACACTAAGGGAAAATAATGATAATTTCTAGATTACATAGAATTGTTACCAAGTTTCCTGCACATATTAAGTTCATCGTCCCATTAGATAGTAAGTTGGTTGAAGGACAGTGTCGGAGACCAGCTCCAACAGGGGGTCTCAGGAGACGAACTGATGGTGAGGAGTCGGCGAAAGAGGGGGTGGAGAAACAACACAGACACCAAAGTGAAGGTGTTGATCCCAATCATTACTTGTGAAGTTGATTATATATACTTTTCATTTTTGCAGGCTTACAGTACTTTGTGGTTACAAAACAGGAAAAATTATTATAACAAAACAAAATATTACGTAGCTACAATTAGGATAGAAGAATGTGCCTTGGCTTATGCATAAGCAAGCATTTGTACTTTCAGTTCGAGTTATGCTTTGAGCTGTTTCTGCTTAGTTAAATTTTAATAATAGTTACAAATGTCCCAAAGTATTGGCCTATACCTTGACTATTTTTTCTTGACTTACTGACTGGAACCGGTGCCATGGTTACGGCAAGTAGTTGATTTGTTTTTACCTTTAATCAAACAAAAGTAAGAGCACAAACCATTGTGCACAAGAACAAGAACAAGTTGCCCAGTACTAAGCACTAATCTATCTTCTTAACATTAGTTTTCCTTCTCTTGATTTTAATTTAATTTCTCAAAAACTTCCTTGACAGGAATACAGGGAGTTTTTCTTTAGAAATTAACAATTTACACTCCACAGCTAAATCATTGCATTTAGAGCAAACAGATCTATGCTTTAGAAGTAGTTACATTAATTGGGAAAGTCATGATTTTTCCTTTATACTTAATGGTCATATGAGAAATCAAAACTATACTTATTAAAGGAATACAAAAACAAATCAGCACATTTCCAGAAACATACTGCACTCCTCCAGAGGATGGACGCATTGCGCCATCCACCTCAGTAGGGCCTTGCCATTGCCTGAGTCAGGGGAGGGGCGCAGCATGACAGGGATCAGATCTTATCCTCTTTGGGTTTCTTAGTAGATCTGGCTTAGGACTAAATTAGACCCTGTATTACAAAATTGGTTTGAATTGAAACTAACCACTACCAGGAAAAGAAATTTTAAAATCCTAAATGGAAAAGAGAATTTTTTATTTTGAAGAATTTTATAACTAGAAGGCTCTGACATATCATAAGAGGTAATCATTTGTCTTCTCTTTCCCCTTTATGATAGAAGAAGCACAGGTGAAATAAAAAGAACTGAAAGAGCTGGCACAGTGGTGCACGCCTGTAACCCAGCAGCTCAGAAGGCTGAGGCAGGAGGATAGTGAGTTCAAAGACAGCCTCAGAAAAAACAAGGCACCAAGAAACTCAGTGAGACCCTGTCTCTAAATAAAATATAAAATAGGGCTGGGGATGTGGCTCAGTGGTAAAGCCCCTGAGTTCAATCTTCGGTAACTGCCCCCCTACACCCCGGCCCCCAAAAAACAGAACTGAAAGAGATGTTAAATGCTGAATTGAGTGCTGAATCTCCAAGACAGGAGGGAGGCTTTTTCCTGGTGAATTTGTTAAGATTTTAAACCTACCGGTTAGGTAAGGGCATCCCTGCATGTTAGGTGAAAGAGCCCAGCCTCCCCCAAAGTGTGTCCTTGGACCAGCATCACTGGGAACACTTGGAACTCACTGACTGAGGCCAACTCTTCTGCACAATGACCTCTGATCTTTACCTCGGCTAAAAGCACCCACACCACATGGAAAGATATGAGGACAACTCTGGGCCAGGCCAGATAGCTCATAGATTTCACAGTAATAAATTCACATTGCCACAAGCACCTGAAATCATTCAGATATTTTTTCTGTATAATTTGACCTTGTACTGTGTGTGTGTGTGTGTGTGTGTGTGTGTGTGTGTGTGTGTGGGTGGGTGTTTTAAGCAATTTACTGGGCAACATGAACATTGGATTTAAAAATCTTAATCATTGCTTGTGCTATTGAGATCAAATAGGAATCATTGTTTCCCTGATATGCATAAGGGTTTTCATGATCACACCATTCTTCCTCGTTTTGGTCATGCCCATGTTTTTTTTTTTTTTTTTTTTTTTCGTTTGAGGAAATGAATCCCTAAGGTTAGTCAGCAAAACATTTCATTTATTGCAAAAGCAAAAAAAAAAAAAGTTCTTCTTTTAAGACTCTAGACTTATTTATTTTATTTTGTTTATATTTAGATTTTAAAATTAGTTGTGATTAACTGAAGCACCGACTTTCTATTGAAATTTAAATACTTTAAGCTGCTTAAAACCCTGAGATTTGGAATTTTAATGAAAGCTGTGTTGGCGTATTAATTATGTGCAATGAATTATTAGAACCAAAGACAAGAATGTCTGGGCATTGAAGATAATAAGACATTTTACTAATATATGGTATTATCATCAGGTAACAAAGTATCACTATAAATAAGAGTTATCACATGATAAAATTTCTGAGTCAATTTCTTTTTTGTTTCTTAAATCATAATAGTTAATACATATTAAATGTACAAATTAATGTACATTATGCAAATTAAAAGGATTCATTGATGTTTCCCTACTTACATTAATATATTGTGCATTAATTTCAATTCTTTTTTCTGTAAAATGGGGATAATAGGTTATCTTATATGTTGTTGTGTAAACCAAATAAGTTAATGCATGTAAAAGTCTTATAGGCATTTAATAAGTGTTAGGTATTTATATCTAATGTGTGTCTCTATTCAATACTCAATTTGAAAAATCCTGATTGGATTCAGATATGTAAAAATTCATCTTTTCAAAGAAATTTACTGAGTTTTGATAGAATGGATTAGTCGAAATTCAATCTAATTTTTACAGAAAACAGGCCATTTTTAAACTACATTAAACAAGTTTTTTTAAATCAGGCATTTATGTGTATGGAAGCAATCTAAGAAGACTCACACTCAAATTATTTTTTTATGAAATATGCCCTAGATGATTATGATGATTATGGTTACTATTATTGCAGAGCAGAGGGTTTACTATTAAGTTGATCTAATTCCTATGCTACATTATATAAATTCTAAGGAGCAAGTACATATTGTGTCACAAAGTGTCATTCATGAGTTATGATTGTTAATAATGGATTCTAATGGTGACCATGATGATAATTCAATCTAATGCCCTACATTAATAAAGAGCATAGAGGATAAGGAAAATTGTTTGGGTATCATTCTTCACCCTACCCCACACCCGTGACCTACAAGAAATTAGCCAGTAAAACCAAGGAAAAACATATATGTAGATAAAATTATATAAACACACATTGGGAGATTTTTTTTAATTCCCCATGAAATTGTCCCTCCTGAACTGACCTTTATATTTAAGACCTTTACAATAGCATTATGCACAACTTCAGAGATTGTATTTTTAAATCCCTGTATATTTACGTTTAGTTTTCCCTTTTACACGTCCACAGACCATGTACCAATTTCCCATAGTAAAATCTGCTGGAACTTCCTTCTATGTGGAATTTTATTTCTTTTTCTGAAAATATCTAGATATCTACCTATAAAAGAGATTGTCACATTGATCTTTTTTGATACGGGGAGTTAAAAGAAAGTACATGTCACTGATTTCTAAATGACTTGATGTTCATCCAGGTGGTTGATAGAGAAAACAGAGAACGTAAGGAATGTCAAGTACATGTAGCTTCCAGCTCCATTTCAAACTTGATTTATTGTAAATCAATGATAATAAAATAACCTCTTGTTTAGGGAAATTATTTAGAGAATGCGATACCTACACTGAACTAGATAGTGTGGTGTTTTTAGTCATTTCTGGATAAACTTTTACTACAATTTTCGTGAACACCAAGTATCACAAGAATCCCTACTTTCTCTATTTCCTTCTCTACTTTCTCTATTCTCCTGGGGGATTTCATATTCACCCTTTGCTGTAACGGTTGCCTTCAAGACAGTGACTCCCAAATCCACACCTGCAGTTCTAGGCTGTCTGTTAAGGGCATTTTCACGTGATTATCCCACAGATAACTCACATTCAACATTACTAAAATCAAATCCACTAAAGCCTTTTCTACATCTGCTATTCCTCACATATTCCTGTTTTCCTGAGTGATCCCACCAGCTAGCCAGCCTTCCCAAACTGATTTGTTGTCTTTACCGTGTCCTCTTCAACTAGGACTTTAAAGTTCTCCATATCCTTCTCCATGACGGCTTCAGAGATTTTCTCTTACCTTCAACACAGCACATCTTCAGATACAGACCAATTCATTTTGATCTTGTTTTAGCACTCAGATCACTCTTTTGAACTAAACAGGTGTGTCTAAATCCTGGGGAACTAGGTTTCACAGTTATCGACCCCTGCTCCTTGGACTCACACGCACAATTCCATGAGTGGGTCTATCTGTGTGTTCTAGACCTAGAGAGCTGATGATTTTCTAAAACACAGTCTATCTCCCTCCAGATGTCCCTGTTTTCAGTCTGCACTCACCTGAAAGAGATTTATGGTCCCCTATTGTTGATACTCTGCAATCATTGATGTCCATGCTCATACCCAAGCCTGGCTTCCAGAGACACACCTGGGCTCTCTGGTGGCCCATGGCATAGTGGGGGGTGGGACTTTTCCGAGCTTTCTATTACCAAGTACTTTGCTTAGAAATCAGGCCTGACACAGCTTCAATGAGCCTAGTCCCGGCCCCATAGGCTGATACCCTGCCACCTCCCCTGAAGTAGCAGTCTTCTCAGAATGACCCAGGGCTTGGCAGCATCCACTGGTACTATCCCACCAGCCCCTTGAAGCCTAGCTGGAGTCTCATAGAAACAGGATACATCTCTATAAAAATGGGCTCCCTGCTCCCGCCCCAGTGTGATGCAGCTCTCAGAGAAGCTCAATAGTGAGGGTCTTTTCATTTATAGCAATTAGGATAACCAAGTGTTCTGAGATTGCTGAGCCTTAGGTGGCAGATTCCTGCTATAATCTTTGAGATTTCTGCCATCAATGTTGCCTAAGATGCCAACTTGCCATCCCACTAACTATTAGACAGTGTTCTCAGTCAACACCAATCCCACAACCAATAACACACACACACACACACACACACACACACACACACACACACATGCACACGCCCATCCATCATGGTGAGCAAGGCTTTGTATCTGTGATACAGACCGAATGCACCCACCAATCACATTCACTGCTTCAAACAGATAGTGATCAGGAAACAACTGATGTCACTTTTAAAATGTGATATGTCCTTCACTATCACTGTGGTAAAAAAAAAAGTAGAGAAATGCAAATAATGGGGGAAAACATTTAACCACTTAGAGACCTAAAAAAATATTTACATGTGGTTCCAATCAATCCTGAGTTAAAAATCATCCTGAAAAAATGCTTTCACTTCTATTTATCAATTTACTTACTTACTTACTTACTTCAGTACTGGGGATTGAACCCAGTGGCACTCTACCATGAAGCTATATCCCCGGCCCTTTCAATTATTTGGGGCGGGAGGCCTTGCAGAGTTTCAAATTTATGATTCTCCTGCCTTAGTCTCCCAAGTACCTGGGATTACAGGCAGGTACAACTCTTCCCCATTAATTACTTATTTTTAAAATAAAGCTAGTATTAAAAATTGAACTATAATTTGTACTCAAAGAATGCACAGATCTAAAGTGTACAGGTTTATAATATTTTACATATATATGAACTACCAAAAATCAGGATATAAAACATTTCCATCACTTTAGAAAATTCCTTCATGCTTCAACTGATATCACCCCTGAGCTCCAAAAAAAAAAAAAAAGAACACCATTATTACTTTACCATTATAGATGTTTTGCTAATTTTTGAACTTTATTTAAAGGAAACATACAGTATATATTTTGTACCTGGCTTCTTTCACCCAGAAAAATTGTTTTAGATTTGACAATGTTATTAATGTTCCAGTATTTGTGTTTCTAAAGTAACTGAAATATTCCACTTCATGATAAACTGTGATTTGTCTTCTGTCCTTCTTCTGATGGCATAATATTTGTTTGAGTTTTATTATGAATTTTTACACAAGAATTTTTGTGAACTGTGCATTAATTTTTTGGAAATATGCTAGGAATGAGATTGTTTTTAATAGAATAACTACATATTTAACTAAATTAGAAATTACTAAATATTTTTGAAAAGTAAGTGTATAGACTTCAAATTTCACCTTGAGTATCTATCGAAATATCTAGAAAGCATGCTGTTTTCATTATTATAATAACCAAAAAGAGCAGAAGAAAATGCAAATTAATGATTTTCCTTGACTTTATTAGGGATGAAGATTATAAGGCAAATATCTAACCGAAGTCTGGGAGAGATAAGCAACCAAATTAATCCAGGCATTTTTTTAACTATAAGAGAACCCACTAGATACATAGGAGTTTATTTATAAAAGAAACTCAAATAAAAATCAAATAAAAATAGTTAATGGATTGCTAAAGACTAAGTATAGACTGGTTTAAGAGCATAAAGACCCAGAGGGCTATAGACATAAGATGTTTGCATTTTTTCTTTTTCTCCATGGATTCCACAAAATTCTCCCAGGAAGATAGGAAAGTATTCTGAGAAAGTGTCTTTAATGGTATCATTTCTTGAATAGGTGGAGGGACAAAGAGCAGTCAAAGCAGCCAAAACTCCTCCCAGACCAATTTCCTGATTTTTGCATAGAACAAAAGCTGTAATTTTCAGGGGCAAGAGTAACAGAAACTGTTACATTAGGACACTCAACGGAAAACCTTTGCAGCCATGAAAGGAACAAGCCGAAATGTCTGACGTCGGGAGGAATAAGAACTAGGCTCAGCCATATTGCTAAAAAGTGGGTCACTGTGAAGGCCATATCCCTGTAACTGAGTTTACAGTACCTAAGGCAGAGCTTCCTGGAAACATCAGAAATCCATCTCTGTTTTCCACTAGTCCACTAACATGCATTGACTGAAAATAACAGTAGAATACAGCTTAGAATTCTTCAAAAAATAGATTATCTCTGGAGAACAGCGGAAAACAGAATACACAAAAGCAAGCAGAGAACAATATTAACAAACTGTACTGACAATATAGAATCAGGAAGAAATTATTTCATTCTAGAGATCAGATATAAATTCCTATTTTAAATACGTTGGGTTGTGGGGTTTTGTGAGTGTTGGGTGTTTGGTGTGAGTGATTTGTTTTTGAGGGGTGGGGAGGGTAATTGTAGTGAGAGAGTTGTAGAGAGTTTATTATTATTAGTGT
>NW_027526054.1:0-9333 GCF_052094955.1 Ictidomys tridecemlineatus | reverse complement strand
CATTTTTAGGTTTCACTCTGTTTTCTCCAATAGAAATACATGTATTTGGAACTCTAAATCAAAGACGGTTTGTGCTAGCTCTTTAAAACTTGACACAATAGAGCAGTTTCAAGTTCTATCTCTATGGTTTGATTGCTGTTGATGTAGCCCTAAGCAGAGACTGGCGAAAATCACTTTGATGAAAAGGGGTTGCCAAGCTTCCAAAAACTACGAGTTGCCTGATATCTCAGCAAACATTTTTTCACCCAATCTTGATGATTCTTTCAGGTAATGATCAGTACACCAAAACCACTTGGCTCACCAAATTTCGTTCTTCTAGGTTAAACCGTTCGTTTGCAGTAACCATTTTCATTTTTAGGTTTCACTCTGTTTTCTCCTATACGGATACATGTATTTGGAACTCTAAATCAAAGACGGTTTGTGCTAGCTCTTTGAAACTTGACACAATAGAGCAGTTTCAAGTTCTATCTCTATGGTTTGTTTGCTGTTGATGTAGCCCTAAGAAGAGACTGGCGAAAATCACTTTGATGGAAAGGGGTTGCCAAGCTTCCTAAAACTACGAATTGCCTGAAATCTCAGCAAACATTTTTCACCCAATCTTGATGATTCTTTCAGGTAATGATCAGTACACCAAAACCACTTGGCTCACCAAATTTCGTTCTTCTAGGTTAAACCGTTCGTTTGCAGTAACCGTTTTCATTTTGAGGTTTCACTCTGTTTTCTCCTATATGGATACATGTATTTGGAACTCTAAATCAACGACGGTTTGTAGTAGCTCTTTGAAACTTGACACAATAGAGCAGTTTCAAGTTCTATCTCTATGGTTTGTTTGCTGTTGATGTAGCCCTAAGCAGAGACTGGCGAAAATCACTTTGATGGAAATAGGTTGCCAAGCTTCCAAAAACTACGAGTTGCCTGAAATCTCAGCAAACATTTTTTCACCCAATCATGATGATTCTTTCAGGTAATGATCAGTACACCAAAACCACTTAGCCCACCAAATTTCGTTCTTCTAGGTTAAACCGTTCGTTTGCAGTAACCGTTTTCATTTTTAGGTTTCACTCTGTTTTCTCCAATAGAAATACATGTATTTGGAACTCTAAATCAAAGACGGTTTGTGCTAGCTCTTTAAAACTGGACACAATAGAGCAGTTTCAAGTTCTATCTCTATGGTTTGATTGCTGTTGATGTAGCCCTAAGCAGAGACTGGCGAAAATCACTTTGATGGAAAGGGCTTGCCAAGCTTCCAAAAACTACGAGTTGCCTGAAATCTCAGCAAACATTTTTTCACCCAATCTTGATGATTCTTTCAGGTAATAATCAGTTCACCACAACAACTTGGCTCACCAAATTTCGTTCTTCTAGGTTAAACCGTTCGTTTGCAGTAACCGTTTTTAGTTTTATGTTTCACTCTGTTTTCTCCTATAGGGATACATGTATTTGGAACTCTAAATCAAAGACGGTTTGTGCTAGCTCTTGGAAACTGGACACAATAGAGCAGTTTCAAGTTCTATCTCTATGGTTTGTTTGCTGTTGATGTAGCCCTAAGCAGAGACTGGCGAAAATCACTTTGATGGAAAGGGGTTGCCAAGCTTCCAAAAACTACGACTTGCCTGAAATCTCAGCAAACATTTTTTCACCCAATTTTGATGATTCTTTCAGGTAATGATCAGTACAACAAAACCACTTGGCTCACCAAATTTCGTTCTTCTAGGTTAAACCATTCGTTTGCAGTAAGCGTTTTCATTTTTAGGTTTCACTCTGTTTTCTCCTATACGGATACATGTATTTGGAACTCTAAATCAAAGACGGTTTGTGCTAGCTCTTTGAAACTTGACACAATAGAGCAGGTTCAAGTTCTATCTCTATGGTTTGTTTGCTGTTGATGTAGCCCTAAGCAGAGACTGGCAAAAATCTCTTTGATGGAAAGGGATTGCCAAGCTTTTCAAAACTACGAGTTTCCTGAAATCTCAGCAAACATTTTTTCACCCAATCTTGATGATTCTTTCAGGTAATGATCAGTACACCAAAACCACTTGGCTCACCAAATTTCGTTCTTCTAGGTTAAACCGTTCGTTTGCAGTAACCGTTTTCATTTTCAGGTTTCACTCTGTTTTCTCCTATACGGATACATGTATTTGGAACTCTAAATCAAAGACGGTTTGTGCTAGCTCTTTTAAACGTGACGCAATACAGCAGTTTCAAGTTCTATCTCTATGGTTTGTTTGCTGTTGATGTAGCCCTAAGCAGAGACTGGCGAAAATCACTTTGATGGAAAGGGGTTGCCAAGCTTCCAAAAACTACGAGTTGCCTGAAATCTCAGCAAATATTTTTTCACCCAATCTTAATGATTCTTTCAGGTAATGATCAGTACACCAAAACCACTTGGCTCACCAAATTTCGTTCTTCTAGGATAAACCGTTCGTTTGCAGTAACCGTTTTCATTTTTAGGTTTCTCTCTGTTTTCTCCTATACGGATACATGTATTTGGAACTCTAAATCAAAGACGGTTTGTGCTAGCTCTTTGAAACTTGACACAATAGAGCAGTTTCAAGGTCTATCTCTATGGTTTTTTTGCTGTTGATGTAGCCCTAAGCAGAGACTGGCGAAAATCACTTTGATGGAAAGGGCTTGCCAAGCTTCCAAAAACTACGAGTTGCCTGAAATCATAGCAAACATTTTTTCACCGAATCTTGATGATTCTTTCAGGTAATGATCAGTACACCAAAACCACTCAGCTCACCAAATTTCGTTCTTCTAGGTTAAACCGTTCGTTTGCAGTAACCGTTTTCATTTTTAGGTTTCACTCTGTTTTCTCCTATAGGGATACATGTATTTGGAACTCTAAATCAAAGACGGTTTGTGCTAGCTCTTTGAAACTTGACACAATAGAGCAGTTTCAAGTTCTATCTCGATGGTTTGTTTGCTGTTGATGTAGCCCTAAGCAGAGACTGGCGAAAATCACTTTGATGGAAAGGGGTTTCCAAGCTTCCAAAAACTACAAGTTTCCTGAAATCACAGCAAACATTTTTTCACCCAATCTTGATGATTCTTTCAGGTAATGATCAGTACACGAAAACCACTTGGCTCACCAAATTTCGTTCTTCTAGGTTAAACCGTTCGTTCGCAGTAACCGTTTTCATTTTTAGGTTTCACACTGTTTTCTCCAATAGGTATACATGCTTTTGGAACTCTAAATCAAAGACGGTTTGTGCTAGCTCTTTGAAACGTGACGCAATACAGCAGTTTCAATTTCTATCTCTATGGTTTGTTTGCTGTTGATGTAGCCCTAAGCAGAGACTGGCGAAAATCACTTTGATGGAAAGGGGTTGCCAAGCTTCCACAAACTACGAGTTCCCTGAAATCTCAGCAAACATTTTTTCACCCAATCTTGATGATTCTTTCAGGTAATGATCAGTACACTAAAACTACTTGACTCACCAAATTTCGTTCTTCTAGGTTAAACCGTTCGTTTGCAGTAACCGTTTTCATTTTTAGGTTTCACTCTGTTTTCTCCTATACGGATACATGTATTTGGAACTCTAAATCAAAGACGGTTTGTGCTAGCTCTTTGAAACTGGACACTATAGAGCAGTTTCAAGTTCTATCTCTATGGTTTGTTTGCTGTTGATGTAGCCCTAGGCAGAGACTGGCAAAAATCACTTTGATGGAAAGGGGTTGCCAAGCTTCCAAAAACTACGAGTTACCTGAAATCTCAGCAAACATTTTTTCACCCAATCTGGATGATTCTTTCAGGTAATGATCAGTACACCAAAACCACTTGGCTCACCAAATTTCGTTATTATAGGTTAAACCGTTCGTTTGCAGTAACCGTTTTCATTTTTAGGTTTCATTCTGTTTTCTCCTATACGGATACATGTATTTGGAACTCTAAATCAAAGACGGTTTGTGCTAGCTCTTTGAAACTTGACACAAGAGAGAAGGTTCAAGTTCTATCTCTATGGTTTTTTTGCTGTTGATGTAGCCCTAAGCAGAGACTGGCGAAAATCACTTTGATGGAAATAGGTTGACAAGCTTCCAAAAACTTCGAGTTGCCTGAAATCTCAGCAAACATTTTTTCACCCAATCTTGATGATTCTTTCAGGTAATGATCAGTACACCAAAACCACTTGGCTCACCAAATTTCGTTGTTCTAGGTTCAACCGTTCCTTTGCAGTAACCGTTTTCATTTTTAGGTTTCACTCTGTTTTCTCCTATATGGATACATGTATTTGGAACTCTAAATCAAAGACGGTTTGTGCTAGCCCTTGGAAAATTGACACAATAGAGCAGTGTCAAGTTCTATCTCTATGGTTTGTTTGCTGTTGATGTAGCCCTAAGCAGAGACTGGCGAAAATCACTTTTATGGAAAGGGGTTGCCAAGCTTCCAAAAACTACGAGTTGCCTGAAATCTCAGCAAACATTTTTTCACCCAATCTTGATGATTCTTTCAGGTAATGATCAGTACACCAAAACCACTTGGCTCACAAAATGTCGTTCTTCTAGGTTAAACCGTTCGTTTGCCGTAACCGTTTTCATTTTTAGGTTTCACTCTGTTTTCTCATATACGGATACATGTATTTGGAACTCTAAATCAAAGACGGTTTGTGCTAACTCTTTGAAACTTGACAAAATAGAGCCGTTTCAAGTTCTATCTCTATGGTTTGTTTGATGTTGATGTAGCCCTAATCAGAGACTGGCGAAAATCACTTTGATGGAAAGGGGTTGCCAAGCTTCCAAAAACTACGAGTTGCCTGAAATCTCAGCAAACATTTTTTCACCCAATCTTGATTATTCTTTCACGTAATGATCAGTACACCAAAACCACTTGGCTCACCAAATTTCGTTCTTCTAGGTTAAACCGTTCGTTAATAGTAACCGTTTTCATTTTTAGGTTTCACTCTGTTTTCTCCTATACGGATACATGTATTTGGAACTCTAAATCAAAGACGGTTTGTGCTAGCTCTTTGAAACTTGACACAATAGAGCAGGTTCAAGTTCTATCTCTATGGTTTGTTTGCTGTTGATGTAGCCCTAAGCAGAGACTGGCGAAAATCACTTTGATGGAAAGGGGTTGCCAAGCTTCCAAAAACTACGAGTTGCCTGAAATCTCAGCAAACATTTTTTCACCCAATCTTGATGATTCTTTCAGGTAATGATCAGTACACCAAAACCACTTGGCTCACCAAATTTCGTTCTTCTAGGTTAAACCGTTCGTTTGCAGTAACCGTTTTCATTTTTAGGTTTCACTCTGTTTTCTCCAATAGAAATACATGTATTTGGAACTCTAAATCAAAGACGGTTTGTGCTAGCTCTTTAAAACTTGACACAATACAGCAGTTTCAAGTTCTATCTCTATGGTTTGATTGCTGTTGATGTAGCCCTAAGCAGAGACTGGCGAAAATCACTTTGATGAAAAGGGGTTGCCAAGCTTCCAAAAACTACGAGTTGCCTGATATCTCAGCAAACATTTTTTCACCCAATCTTGATGATTCTTTCAGGTAATGATCAGTACACCAAAACCACTTGGCTCACCAAATTTCGTTCTTCTAGGTTAAACCGTTCGTTTGCAGTAACCATTTTCATTTTTAGGTTTCACTCTGTTTTCTCCTATATGGATACATGTATTTGGAACTCTAAATCAAAGACGGTTTGTGCTAGCTCTTTGAAACTTGACACAATAGAGCAGTTTCAAGTTCTATCTCTATGGTTTGTTTGCTGTTGATGTAGCCCTAAGAAGAGACTGGCGAAAATCACTTTGATGGAAAGGGGTTGCCAAGCTTCCTAAAACTACGAATTGCCTGAAATCTCAGCAAACATTTTTCACCCAATCTTGATGATTCTTTCAGGTAATGATCAGTACACCAAAACCACTTGGCTCACCAAATTTCGTTCTTCTAGGTTAAACCGTTCGTTTGCAGTAACCGTTTTCATTTTGAGGTTTCACTCTGTTTTCTCCAATAGAAATACATGTATTTGGAACTCTAAATCAAAGACGGTTTGTGCTAGCTCTTTAAAACTTGACACAATAGAGCAGTTTCAAGTTCTATCTCTATGGTTTGTTTGCTGTTGATGTAGCCCTAAGCAGAGACTGGCGAAAATCACTTTGATGGAAATAGGTTGCCAAGCTTCCAAAAACTACGAGTTGCCTGAAATCTCAGCAAACATTTTTTCACCCAATCATGATGATTCTTTCAGGTAATGATCAGTACACCAAAACCACTTAGCCCACCAAATTTCGTTCTTCTAGGTTAAACCGTTCGTTTGCAGTAACCGTTTTCATTTTTAGGTTTCACTCTGTTTTCTCCAATAGAAATACATGTATTTGGAACTCTAAATCAAAGACGGTTTGTGCTAGCTCTTTAAAACTGGACACAATAGAGCAGTTTCAAGTTCTATCTCTATGGTTTGATTGCTGTTGATGTAGCCCTAAGCAGAGACTGGCGAAAATCACTTTGATGGAAAGGGCTTGCCAAGCTTCCAAAAACTACGAGTTGCCTGAAATCTCAGCAAACATTTTTTCACCCAATCTTGATGATTCTTTCAGGTAATAATCAGTTCACCACAACAACTTGGCTCACCAAATTTCGTTCTTCTAGGTTAAACCGTTCGTTTGCAGTAACCGTTTTCAGTTTTATGTTTCACTCTGTTTTCTCCTATAGGGATACATGTATTTGGAACTCTAAATCAAAGACGGTTTGTGCTAGCTCTTGGAAACTGGACACAATAGAGCAGTTTCAAGTTCTATCTCTATGGTTTGTTTGCTGTTGATGTAGCCCTAAGCAGAGACTGGCGAAAATCACTTTGATGGAAAGGGGTTGCCAAGCTTCCAAAAACTACGACTTGCCTGAAATCTCAGCAAACATTTTTTCACCCAATTTTGATGATTCTTTCAGGTAATGATCAGTACAACAAAACCACTTTGCTCACCAAATTTCGTTCTTCTAGGTTAAACCATTCGTTTGCAGTAAGCGTTTTCATTTTTAGGTTTCACTCTGTTTTCTCCTATAGGGATACATGTATTTGGAACTCTAAATCAAAGACGGTTTGTGCTAGCTCTTTGAAACTTGACACAATAGAGCAGGTTCAAGTTCTATCTCTATGGTTTGTTTGCTGTTGATGTAGCCCTAAGCAGAGACTGGCAAAAATCTCTTTGATGAAAAGGGATTGCCAAGATTTTCAAAACTACGAGTTTCCTGAAATCTCAGCAAACATTTTTTCACCCAATCTTGATGATTCTTTCAGGTAATGATCAGTACACCAAAACCACTTGGCTCACCAAATTTCGTTCTTCTAGGTTAAACCGTTCGTTTGCAGTAACCGTTTTCATTTTCAGGTTTCACTCTGTTTTCTCCTATATGGATACATGTATTTGGAACTCTAAATCAAAGACGGTTTGTGCTAGCTCTTTGAAACTTGACACAATAGAGCAGTTTCAAGTTCTATCTCTATGGTTTGTTTGCTGTTGATGTAGCCCTAAGCAGAGACTGGCGAAAATCACTTTGATGGAAAGGGGTTGCCAAGCTTCCAAAAACTACGAGTTGCCTGAAATCTCAGCAAACATTTTTTCACCCAATCTTGATGATTCTTTCAGGTAATGATCAGTACACCAAAACCACTTAGCCCACCAAATTTCGTTCTTCTAGGTTAAACCGTTCGTTTGCAGTAACCGTTTTCATTTTTAGGTTTCACTCTGTTTTCTCCAATAGAAATACATGTATTTGGAACTCTAAATCAAAGACGGTTTGTGCTAGCTCTTTAAAACTGGACACAATAGAGCAGTTTCAAGTTCTATCTCTATGGTTTGATTGCTGTTGATGTAGCCCTAAGCAGAGACTGGCGAAAATCACTTTGATGGAAAGGGCTTGCCAAGCTTCCAAAAACTACGAGTTGCCTGAAATCTCAGCAAACATTTTTTCACCCAATCTTGATGATTCTTTCAGGTAATAATCAGTTCACCACAACAACTTGGCTCACCAAATTTCGTTCTTCTAGGTTAAACCGTTCGTTTGCAGTAACCGTTTTCAGTTTTATGTTTCACTCTGTTTTCTCCTATAGGGATACATGTATTTGGAACTCTAAATCAAAGACGGTTTGTGCTAGCTCTTGGAAACTGGACACAATAGAGCAGTTTCAAGTTCTATCTCTATGGTTTGTTTGCTGTTGATGTAGCCCTAAGCAGAGACTGGCGAAAATCACTTTGATGGAAAGGGGTTGCCAAGCTTCCAAAAACTACGACTTGCCTGAAATCTCAGCAAACATTTTTTCACCCAATTTTGATGATTCTTTCAGGTAATGATCAGTACAACAAAACCACTTGGCTCACCAAATTTCGTTCTTCTAGGTTAAACCATTCGTTTGCAGTAAGCGTTTTCATTTTTAGGTTTCACTCTGTTTTCTCCTATAGGGATACATGTATTTGGAACTCTAAATCAAAGACGGTTTGTGCTAGCTCTTTGAAACTTGACACAATAGAGCAGGTTCAAGTTCTATCTCTATGGTTTGTTTGCTGTTGATGTAGCCCTAAGCAGAGACTGGCAAAAATCTCTTTGATGGAAAGGGATTGCCAAGATTTTCAAAACTACGAGTTTCCTGAAATCTCAGCAAACATTTTTTCACCCAATCTTGATGATTCTTTCAGGTAATGATCAGTACACCAAAACCACTTGGCTCACCAAATTTCGTTCTTCTAGGTTAAACCGTTCGTTTGCAGTAACCGTTTTCATTTTCAGGTTTCACTCTGTTTTCTCCTATACGGATACATGTATTTGGAACTCTAAATCAAAGACGGTTTGTGCTAGCTCTTTTAAACGTGACGCAATACAGCAGTTTCAAGTTCTATCTCTATGGTTTGTTTGCTGTTGATGTAGCCCTAAGCAGAGACTGGCGAAAATCACTTTGATGGAAAGGGGTTGCCAAGCTTCCAAAAACTACGAGTTGCCTGAAATCTCAGCAAATATTTTTTCACCCAATCTTAATGATTCTTTCAGGTAATGATCAGTACACCAAAACCACTTGGCTCACCAAATTTCGTTCTTCTAGGATAAACCGTTCGTTTGCAGTAACCGTTTTCATTTTTAGGTTTCTCTCTGTTTCTCCTATACGGATACATGTATTTGGAACTCTAAATCAAAGACGGTTTGTGCTAGCTCTTTGAAACTTGACACAATAGAGCAGTTTCAAGGTCTATCTCTATGGTTTTTTTGCTGTTGATGTAGCCCTAAGCAGAGACTGGCGAAAATCACTTTGATGGAAAGGGCTTGCCAAGCTTCCAAAAACTACGAGTTGCCTGAAATCTCAGCAAACATTTTTTCACCCAATCTTGATGATTCT
>NW_027526053.1:0-9337 GCF_052094955.1 Ictidomys tridecemlineatus | reverse complement strand
GTGCTAGGTCTTTGAAACTTGACACAATAAAGCAGTTTGAAGTTCTATCTCTATGGTTTGTTTGCTGTTGATGTAGCCCTAAGCAGAGACTGGCGAGAATCACTTTCATGGAAAGGGCCTGCCAAGCTTCCAAAAAACTATGAGTTTCCTAAAATCTCAAAACACACTCTTTCACCCAATCTTGATGAAACTTTCAGGTAATGATCAGTACCCAATCGCACTTGGCTCGCCAAATTTCGTTCTTCTAGGTTAAACCCGTTCGTTGGCAGTAACCGGTTTCATTTTGAGGTTTCACTCTGTTTTCTCCTATAGGGATACATGTATTTGGAACTCTAAATCAAACACGGTTTGTGCTAGCTCTTTGAAACTTGACACAATAAAGCAGTTTTCAAGTTCTATCTCTATGGTTTGTTTGCTGTTGATGTAGCCCTAAGCAGAGACTGGCGAGAATCACCTTCATGGAAAGGGCCTGCCAAGCTTTCAAAAATCTACCAGTTGCCTGAAATCTCATCACACACTCTTTCATCCAATCTTGATGAAACTTTCAGGTAATGATCAGTACACCAGTCCCACTTGGCTCGCCAAATTTCGTTCTTCTAGGTTAAACCATTCGTTGGCAGTAACCGGTTTCATTTTGAGGTTTCACTCTGTTTTCTCCTATAGGGATACATGTATTTGGAACTCTAAATCAAACACGGTTTGTGCTAGGTGTTTGAAACTTGACACAATAAAGCAGTTTAAGTTCTATCTCTATGGTTTGTTTGCTGTTGATGTAGCCCTAAGCAGACATTGGCGGGAATCACTTTCATGGAAAGGGCCTGCCAAGCTTCCAAAAAACTACGAGTTGCCTGAAATCTCAGCACACACTTTTTCACCCAATCTTGATGAAACTTTCAGGTAATGATCAGTACACCAATCCCACTTGGCTCGCCAAATTTCGTTCTTTCTAGGTTAAACCGTTCGCTGGCAGTAACCGGTTTCATTTTGAGGTTTCACTGTGTTTTCTCCTATAGGGATACATGTATTTGGAACTCTAAATCAAACACGGTTTGTGCTAGCTCTTTGAAACTTGACACAATAAAGCAGTTTCAAGTTCTATCTCTATGGTTTGTTTGCTTTTGATGTAGCCCTAAGCAGAGACTGGCGAGAATCACTTTCATGGAAAGGCCTGCCAAGCTTCCAAAAAACTACGAGTTGCCTGAAATCTCACCACACACTTTTTTACCCAATCTTGATGAAACTTTCAGGTAACGATCAGTACACCAATCCCACTTGGCTCGCCAAATTTTGTTCTTCTAGGTTAAACCGTTTCGTTGGCAGTAACCGGTTTCATTTTGAGGTTTCACTCTGTTTTCTCCTATAGGGATACCTGTATTTGGAACTCTAAATCAAACACGGCTTGTGCTAGCTCTTTGAAACTTGACACAATAAAGCAGTTTCAAGTTCTATCTCTATGGTTTGTTTGCTGGTGATGTAACCCTAAGCAGAGACTGGCAAGAATCACCTTCATGGAAAGGGCCTGCCAAGCTTCCAAAAAACTACGAGTTGCCTGAAATCTCAGCACACACTTTTTCACCCAATCTTGATGAAACTTTCAGGTAATGATCAGTACACCAATCCCACTTGTCTCGCCAAATTTCGTTCTTCTAGGTTAAACCGTTCGTTGGAAGTAACCGGTTTCATTTTGAGGTTTCACTCTGTTTTCTCCTATAGGGATACATGTATTTGGAACTCTAAATCAAACACGGTTTGTGCTAGCTCTTTGAAACTTGACACAATAAAGCAGTTTCAAGTTCTATCTCTATGGTTTGTTTGCTGTTGATGTAGCCCTAAGCAGAGACTGGCGAGAATCACTTTCATGGAAAGGGCCTGCGAAGCTTCCAAAAAACTACGAGTTGCCTGAAATCTCAGCACACACTTTTTCACCCAATCTTGATGAAACTTGCAGGTAATGATCAGTACACCAATCCCACTTGGCTCGCCAAATTTCGTTCTTCTAGGTTAAACCGTTCGTTGGCAGAAACCGGTTTCATTTTGAGGTTTCACTCTGTTTTCTCCTATAGGGATACCTGTATTTGGAACTCTAAATCAAACACGGCTTGTGCTAGCTCTTTGAAACTTGACACAATAAAGCAGTTTCAAGTTCTATCTCTATGGTTTGTTTGCTGGTGATGTAGCCCTAAGCAGAGACTGGCGAGAATCACCTTCATGGAAAGGGCCTGCCAAGCTTCCAAAAATCTACCAGTTGCCTGAAATCTCAGCACACACTCTTTCACCCAATCTTGATGAAACTTTCAGGTAATGATCAGTACACCAATCGCACTTGGCTCGCCAAATTTCGTTCTTCTAGGTTAAACCGTTCGTTGGCAGTAACCGGTTTCATTTTGAGGTTTCACTCTGTTTTCTCCTATAGGGATACATGTATTTGGAACTCTAAATCAAACACGGTTTGTGCTAGCTCTTTGAAACTTGACACAATAAAGCAGTTTCAAGTTCTATCTCTATGGTTTGTTTTCTGTAGATGTAGCCCTAAGCAGAGACTGGCGAGAATCACTTTCATGGAAAGGGCCTGCCAAGCTTCCAGAAAACTACGAGTTGCCTGAAATCTCAGCACACACTCTTTCACCCAATCTTGATGAAACTTTCAGGTAATGATCAGTACACCAATCCCACTTGGCTCGCCAAATTTCGTTCTTCTAGGTTAAACCGTTCGTTGGCAGTAACCGGTTTCATTTTGAGGTTTCACTCTGTTTTCTCCTATAGGGATACATGTATTTGGAACTCTAAATCAAACACGGTTTGTTCTAGGTCTTTGAAACTTGACACAATAAAGCAGTTTGAAGTTCTATCTCTATGGTTTGTTTGCTGTTGATGTAGCCCTAAGCAGAGACTGGCGAGAATCACTTTCATGGAAAGGGCCTGCCAAGCTTCCAAAAAACTATGAGTTTCCTAAAATCTCAGCACACACTTTTTCACCCAATCTTGATGATACTTTCAGGTAATGATCAGTACACCATTCCCATTTGGCTCACCAAATTTCGTTCTTCTAGGTTAAACCGTTCATTGGCAGTAACTGGTTTCATTTTGAGGTTTCACTCTCTTTTCTCCTATAGGGATACATGTATTTGGAACTCTAAATCAAACACGGTTTGTGCCAGCTCTTTGAAACTTGACACAATAAAGCAGTTTCAACTTCTATCTCTATGGTTTGTTTGCTGTTGATGTAGCCCTAAGCAGAGACTGGCGAGAATCACTTTCATGGAAAGGGCCTGCCAAGCTTCCAAAAAACTATGAGTTTCCTGAAATCTCAGCACACACTTTTTCACCCAATCTTGATGAAACTTTCAGGTAATGATCAGTACACCAATCCCACTTGGCTCGCCAAATTTCGTTCTTCTAGGTTAAACCGATCGTTGGCAGTAACCGGTTTCATTTTGAGGTTTTACTCTGTTTTCTCCTATAGGGATACATGTATTTGGAACTCTAAATCAAACACGGTTTGTGCTAGGTCTTTGAAACTTGACACAATAAAGCAGTTTGAAGTTCTATCTCTATGGTTTGTTTGCTGTTGATGTAGCCCTAAGCAGAGACTTGCGAGAATCACTTTCATGGAAAGGGCCTGCCAAGCTTCCAAAAAACTATGAGTTTCCTAAAATATCAGCACACACTTTTTCACCCAATCTTGATGAAACTTTCAGGTAATGATCAGTACACCATTCCCACTTGGCTCACCAAATTTCGTTCTTCTAGGTTAAACCGTTCATTGGCAGTAACTGGTTTCATTTTGAGGTTTCACTCTCTTTTCTCCTATAGGGATACATGTATTTGGAACTCTAAATCAAACACGGTTTGTGCCAGCTCTTTGAAACTTGACACAATAAAGCAGTTTCAACTTCTATCTCTATGGTTTGTTTGCTGTTGATGTAGCCCTAAGCAGAGACTGGCTAGAATCACTTTCATGGAAAGGGCCTGCCAAGCTTCCAAAAAACTATGAGTTTTTTGAAATCTCAGCACACACTTTTTCACCCAATCTTGATGAAACTTTCAGGTAATGATCAGTACACCATTCCCACTTGGCTCGCCAAATTTCGTTCTTCTAGGTTAAACCGTTCATTGGCAGTAACCGGTTTCATTTTGAGGTTTCACTCTCTTTTCTCCTATAGGGATACATGTATTTGGAACTCTAAATCAAACACGGTTTGTGCCAGCTCTTTGAAACTTGACACAATAAAGCAGTTTGAGGTTCTATCTCTATGGTTTGTTTGCTGTTGATGTAGCCCTAAGCAGAGACTGGCGAGAATTACTTTCATGGAAAGGGCCTGCCAAGCTTCCAAAAAACTACGAGTTGCCTGAAATCTCAACACACACTTTTTCACCCAATCTTGATGAAACTTTCAGGTAATGATCAGTACACCAATCCCACTTGGCTCGCCTAATTTCGTTCTTCTAGGTTAAACCGTTCGTTGGCAGTAACCGGTTTCATTTTGAGGTTTCACTCTGTTTTCTCCTATACGGATACATGTATTTGGAACTCTAAATCAAACACGGTTTGTGCTAGCTCTTTGAAACTTGACACAATAAAGCAGTTTCAAGTTCTATCTCTATGGTTTGTTTGCTGTTGATGTAGCCCTAAGCAGAGACTGGCGAGAATCACCTTCATGGAAAGGGCCTGCCAAGCTTCCAAAAACTGCGAGTTGCCTGAAATCTCAGCACACACCCTTTCACCCAATCTTGATGAAACTTTCAGCTAATGATCAGTACACCAATCCCACTTGGCTCGCCAAATTTCGTTCTTCTAGGTTAAACCGTTCATTGGCAGTAACCGGTTTCATTTTGAGGTTTCACTCTGTTTTCTCCTATAGGGATACATGTATTTGGAACTCTAAATCAAACACGGTTTGTGCTAGCTCTTTGAAACTTGAAACAATAAAGCAGTTTCAAGTTCTATCTCTATGGTTTGTTTGCTGTTGATGTAGCCCTAAGCAGAGACTGGCGAGAATCACCTTCATGGAAAGGGCCTGCCAAGCTTCCAAAAATCTACCAGTTCCCTGAAATCTCAGCACACACTCTATCACCCAATCTTGATGAAACTTTCAGGTAATGATCAGTACACCAATCCCACTTGGCTCGCCAAATTTCGTTCTTCTAGGTTAAACCGTTCGTTGGCAGTAACCGGTTTCATTTTGAGGTTTCACTCTGTTTTCTCCTATAGGGATACATGTATTTGGAACTCTAAATCAAACACGGTTTGAGCTAGCTCTTTGAAACTTGACACAATAAAGCAGTTTCAAGTTCTATCTCTATGGTTTGTTTGCTGTTGATGTAGCCCTAAGCAGAGACTGGCGAGAATCACCTTCATGGAAAGGTCCTGCCAAGCTTTCAAAAATCTACCAGTTGCCTGAAATCTCATCACACACTCTTTCATCCAATCTTGATGAAACTTTCAGGTAATGATCAGTACACCAATCCCACTTGGCTCGCCAAATTTCGTTCTTCTAGGTTAAACCATTCGTTGGCAGTAACCGGTTTCATTTTGAGGTTTCACTCTGTTTTCTCCTATAGGGATACATGTATTTGGAACTCTAAATCAAACACGGTTTGTGCTAGGTGTTTGAAACTTGACACAATAAAGCAGTTTCAAGTTCTATCTCTATGGTTTGTTTGCTGTTGATGTAGCCCTAAGCAGACATTGGCGGGAATCACTTTCATGGAAAGGGCCTGCCAAGCTTCCAAAAAACTACGAGTTGCCTGAAATCTCAGCACACACTTTTTCACCCAATCTTGATGAAACTTTCAGGTAATGATCAGTACACCAATCCCACTTGGCTCGCCAAATTTCGTTCTTCTAGGTTAAACCGTTCGCTGGCAGTAACTGGTTTCATTTTGAGGTTTCACTGTGTTTTCTCCTATAGGGATACATGTATTTGGAACTCTAAATCAAACACGGTTTGTGCTAGCTCTTTGAAACTTGACAGAATAAAGCAGTTTCAAGTTCTATCTCTATGGTTTGTTTGCTGTTGATGTAGCCCTAAGCAGAGACTGGCGAGAATCACTTTCATGGAAAGGGCCTGCCAAGCTTCCAAAAAACTACGAGTTGCCTGAAATTTCACCACACACTTTTTTACCCAATCTTGATGAAACTTTCAGGTAACGATCAGTACACCAATCCCACTTGGCTCGCCAAATTTTGTTCTTCTAGGTTAAACCGTTCGTTGGCAGTAACCGGTTTCATTTTGAGGTTTCACTCTGTTTTCTCCTATAGGGATACATGTATTTGGAACTCTAAATCAAACACGGTTTGTGCTAGCTCTTTGAAACTTGACACAATAAAGCAGTTTCAAGTTCTATCTCTATGGTTTGTTTGCTGTTGATGTAGCCCTAAGCAGAGACTGGCGAGAATCACCTTCATGGAAAGGGCCTGCCAAGCTTTCAAAAATCTACCAGTTGCCTGAAATCTCATCACACACTCTTTCATCCAATCTTGATGAAACTTTCAGGTAATGATCAGTACACCAATCCCACTTGGCTCGCCAAATTTCGTTCTTCTAGGTTAAACCATTCGTTGGCAGTAACCGGTTTCATTTTGAGGTTTCACTCTGTTTTCTCCTATAGGGATACATGTATTTGGAACTCTAAATCAAACACGGTTTGTGCTAGGTGTTTGAAACTTGACACAATAAAGCAGTTTCAAGTTCTATCTCTATGGTTTGTTTGCTGTTGATGTAGCCCTAAGCAGACATTGGCGGGAATCACTTTCATGGAAAGGGCCTGCCAAGCTTCCAAAAAACTACGAGTTGCCTGAAATCTCAGCACACACTTTTTCACCCAATCTTGATGAAACTTTCAGGTAATGATCAGTACACCAATCCCACTTGGCTCGCCAAATTTCGTTCTTCTAGGTTAAACCGTTCGCTGGCAGTAACCGGTTTCATTTTGAGGTTTCACTCTGATTTCTCCTATAGGGATACATGTATTTGGAACTCTAAATCAAACACGGTTTGTGCTAGCTCTTTGAAACTTGACACAATAAAGCAGTTTCAAGTTCTATCTCTATGGTTTGTTTGCTGTTGATGTAGCCCTAAGCAGTGACTGGCGAGATTCACTTTCATGGAAAGGGCCTGCCAAGCTTCCAAAAAACTACGAGTTGCCTGAAATCTCACCACACACTTTTTTACCCAATCTTGATGAAACTTTCAGGTAACGATCAGTACACCAATCCCACTTGGCTCGCCAAATTTTGTTCTTCTAGGTTAAACCGTTCGTTGGCAGTAACCGGTTTCATTTTGAGGTTTCACTCTGTTTTCTCCTATAGGGATACATGTATTTGGAACTCTAAATCAAACACGGTTTGTGCTAGCTCTTTGAAACTTGACACAATAAAGCAGTTTCAAGTTCTATCTCTATGGTTTGTTTGCTGGTGATGTAGCCCTAAGCAGAGACTGGCGAGAATCACCTTCATGGAAAGGGCCTGCCAAGCTTCCAAAAATCTACCAGTTGCCTGAAATCTCTGCACACACTCTTTCACCCAATCTTGATGAAACTTTCAGGTAATGATCAGTACACCAACCCACTTGGCTCACCAAATTTTGTTCTTCTAGGTTAAACCGTTCATTGGCAGTAACCGGTTTCATTTTGAGGTTTCACTGTGTTTTCTCCTATAGGGATACATGTATTTGGAACTCTAAATCAAACACGGTTTGTGCTAGCTCTTTGAAACTTGACACAATAAAGCAGTTTCAAGTTCTATCTCTATGGTTTGTTTGCTGGTGATGTAGCCCTAAGCAGAGACTGGCGAGAATCACCTTCATGGAAAGGGCCTGCCAAGCTTCCAAAAATCTACCAGTTGCCTGAAATCTCAGCACACACTCTTTCACCCAATCTTGATGAAACTTTCAGGTAATGATCAGTACACCAATCCCACTTGGCTCGCCAAATTTCGTTCTTCTAGGTTAAACCGTTCGTTGGCAGTAACCGGTTTCATTTTGAGGTTTCACTCTGTTTTCTCCTATAGGGATACATGTATTTGGAACTCTAAATCAAACACGGTTTGTGCTAGCTCTTTGAAACTTGACACAATAAAGCAGTTTCAAGTTCTATCTCTATGGTTTGTTTTCTGTAGATGTAGCCCTAAGCAGAGACTGGCGAGAATCACTTTCATGGAAAGGGCCTGCCAAGCTTCCAGAAAACTACGAGTTGCCTGAAATCTCAGCACACACTCTTTCACCCAATCTTGATGAAACTTTCAGGTAATGATCAGTACACCAATCCCACTTGGCTCGCCAAATTTTGTTCTTCTAGGTTAAACCGTTCGTTGGCAGTAACCGGTTTCATTTTGAGGTTTCACTCTGTTTTCTCCTATAGGGATACATGTATTTGGAACTCTAAATCAAACACGGTTTGTGCTAGGTCTTTGAAACTTGACACAATAAAGCAGTTTGAAGTTCTATCTCTATGGTTTGTTTGCTGTTGATGTAGCCCTAAGCAGAGACTGGCGAGAATCACTTTCATGGAAAGGGCCTGCCAAGCTTCCAAAAAACTATGAGTTTCCTAAAATCTCAAAACACACTTTTTCACCCAATCTTGATGAAACTTTCAGGTAATGATCAGTACACCATTCCCACTTGGCTCACCAAATTTCGTTCTTCTAGGTTAAACCGTTCATTGGCAGTAACCGGTTTCATTTTGAGGTTTCACTCTGTTTTCTCCTATAGGGATACATGTATTTGGAACTCTAAATCAAACACGGTTTGTGCTAGCTCTTTGAAACTTGACACAATAAAGCAGTTTCAAGTTCTATCTCTATGGTTTGTTTGCTGGTGATGTAGCCCTAAGCAGAGACTGGCGAGAATCACCTTCATGGAAAGGGCCTGCCAAGCTTCCAAAAATCTACCAGTTGCCTGAAATCTCTGCACACACTCTTTCACCCAATCTTGATGAAACTTTCAGGTAATGATCAGTACACCAATCCCACTTGGCTCACCAAATTTTGTTCTTCTAGGTTAAACCGTTCATTGGCAGTAACCGGTTTCATTTTGAGGTTTCACTGTGTTTTCTCCTATAGGGATACATGTATTTGGAACTCTAAATCAAACACGGTTTGTGCTAGCTCTTTGAAACTTGACACAATAAAGCAGTTTCAAGTTCTATCTCTATGGTTTGTTTGCTGGTGATGTAGCCCTAAGCAGAGACTGGCGAGAATCACCTTCATGGAAAGGGCCTGCCAAGCTTCCAAAAATCTACCAGTTGCCTGAAATCTCAGCACACACTCTTTCACCCAATCTTGATGAAACTTTCAGGTAATGATCAGTACACCAATCCCACTTGGCTCGCCAAATTT
>NW_027526052.1:0-9429 GCF_052094955.1 Ictidomys tridecemlineatus | reverse complement strand
TACGTGTTGCCTGAAATCTCAGCACACACTTTTTCACCCAATCTTGATGAAACTTTCAGGTTATGATCAGTACACCAATCCCACTTGGCACGCCAAATTTCGTTCTTCTAGTTAAACCGTTCGTTGGCAGTAACCGGTTTCATTTTTAGGTTTCACTCTGTTTTCTCCTATAGGGATACATGTATTTGGAACTCTAAATCAAACACGGTTTGTGCTAGCTCTTTGAAACTTGACACAATAAAGCAGTTTCAAGTTCTATCTCTATGGTTTGTTTGCTGTTGATGTAGCCCTAAGCAGAGACTGGCGAGAATCACTTTCATGGAATGGGCCTGCCAAGCTTCCAAAAAACTACGAGTTGCCTGAAATCTCAGCAAACACTTTTCACCCAATCTTGATGAAACTTTCAGGTAATGATCAGTACACCAATCCCACTTGGCTCGCCAAATTTCGTTCTTCTAGGTTAAACCGTTCGTTGGCAGTAACCGGTTTCATTTTGAAGTTTCACTCTGTTTTCTCCTATAGGAATACATGTATTTGGAACTCTAAATCAAACACGGTTTGTGCTAGCTCTTTGAAACTTGACACAATAAAGCAGTTTCAAGTTCTATCTCTATGGTTTGTTTGCTGTTGATGTAGCCCTAAACAGAGACTGGCGAGAATCACTTTCATGGAAACGGCCTGCCAAGCTTTTAAAAAACTACGAGTTGCCTGAAATCTCAGCACACACTTTTTCACCCAATCTTGATGAAACTTTCAGGTAATGATCAGTACACCAATCCCACTTGGCTCGCCAAATTTCGTTCTTCTAGGTTAAACCGTTCGTTGGCAGTAACCGGTTTCATTTTGAGGTTTCACTCTGTTTTCTCCTATAGGGATATATGTATTTGGAACTCTAAATCAAACACCGTTTGTGCTAGCTCTTTGAAACTTGACACAATAAAGCAGTTTCAAGTTCTATCTCTATGGTTTGTTTGCTGTTGATGTAGCCCTAAGCAGAGACTGGCGAGAATCACTTTCATGGAAAAAGCCTGCCAAGCTTCCAAAAAACTACGAGTTGCCCGAAATCTCAGCACACACTTTTTCACCCAATCTTGATGAAACTTTCAGGTAATGATCAGTACACCAATGACACTTGGCTCGCCAAATTTCTTTCTTCTAGGTTAACCCGTTCGTTGGCAGTAACCGGTTTCATTTTGATTTTCACTCTGTTTTCTCCTATAGGGATACATGTATTTGGAACTCTAAATCAAACATGGTTTGTGCTAGCTCTTTGAAACTTGACACAATAAAGCAGTTTCAAGTTCTATCTCTATGGTTTGTTTGCTGTTGATGTAGCCCTAAGCAGAGACTGGCGAGAATCACTTTCATGGAAAGGGCCTGCGAAGCTTCCAAAAACTACGAGTTGCCTGAAATCTCAGCACACACTTTTTCACCCAATCTTGATGAAACTTTCAGGTAATGATCAGTACACCAAGCCCACTTGGCTCGCCAAATTTCGTTCTTCTAGGTTAAACCGTTCGTTGGCAGTAACCGGTTTCATTTTGAGGTTTCACTCTGTTTTCTCCTATAGGGATACATGTATTTGGAACTCTAAATCAAACACGGTTTGTGCTAGCTCTTTGAAACTTGTCACAATAAAGCAGTTTCAAGTTCTGTCTCTATGGTTTGTTTGCTGTTGATGTAGCCCTAAGCAGAGACTGGCGAGAATCACTTTCATGGAAAGGGCCTGCCAAGCTTCCAAAAAACTACGAGTTGCCCGAAATCTCAGCACACACTTTTTCACCCAATCTTGATGAAACTTTCAGGTAATGATCAGTACACCAATCCCACTTGGCTCGCCAAATTTCATTCTTCTAGGTTAAACCGTTCGTTGGCAGTAACCGGTTTCATTTTGAGGTTTCACTCTGTTTTCTCCTATAGGGATACATGTATTTGGAACTCTAAATCAAACACGGTTTGTGCTAGCTCTTTGAAACTTGACACAATAAAGCAGTTTCAAGTTCTATCTCTATGGTTTGTTTGCTGTTGATGTAGCCCTAAGCAGAGACTGGTGAGAATCACTTTCATGGAAAGGGCCTGCCAAGCTTCCAAAAAACTACGAGTTGCCTGATATCTCAGCACACCCTTTTTCACCCAATCTTGATGAAACTTTCAGGTAATGATCAGTACACCAATCCCACTTGGCTCGCCAAATTTCGTTCTTCAGGTTAAACCGTTCTTTTGCAGTAACCGGTTTCATTTTGAGGTTTCACTCTGTTTTCTCCTATAGGGATACATGTATTTGGAACTCTAAATCAAACACGGTTTGTGCTAGCTCATTGAAACTTGACACAATAAAGCAGTTTCAAGTTCTATCTCTATGGTTTGTTTGCTGTTGATGTAGCCCTAACCAGAGACTGGCGAGAATCACTTTCATGGAATGGGCCTGCAAGCTTCCAAAAAACTACGAGTTGCCTGAAATCTCAGCACACACTTTTTCACCCAATCTTGATGAAACTTTCAGGTAATGATCAGTACACCAATCCCACTTGGCTCGCCAAATTTCGTTCTTCTAGGTTAAACCGTTCGTTGGCAGTAACCGGTTTCATTTTGAGGTTGTACTCTGTTTTCTCCTATAGGGATATATGTATTTGGAATTCTAAATCAAACACCGTTTGTGCTAGCTCTTTGAAACTTGACACAATAAAGCAGTTTCAAGTTCTATCTCTATGGTTTGTTTGCTGTTGATGTAGTCCTAAGCAGAGACTGTCGAGAATCACTTTCATGGAAAGGGTCTGCCAAGCTTCCAAAAAACTACGTGTTGCCTGAAATCTCAGCACACACTTTTTCACCCAATCTTGATGAAACTTTCAGGTTATGATCAGTACACCAATCCCACTTGGCACGCCAAATTTCGTTCTTCTAGGTTAAACCGTTCGTTGGCAGTAACCGGTTTCATTTTTAGGTTTCACTCTGTTTTCTCCTATGGGGATACATGTATTTGGAACTCTAAATCAAACACGGTTTGTGCTAGCTCTTTGAAACTTGACAAAATAAAGCAGTTTCAAGTTCTATCTCTATGGTTTGTTTGCTGTTGATGTAGCCCTAAGCAGAGACTGGCGAGAATCACTTTCATGGAATGGGCCTGCCAAGCTTCCAAAAAACTACGAGTTGCCTGAAATCTCAGCAAACACTTTTTCACCCAATCTTGATGAAACTTTCAGGTAATGATCAGTACACCAATCCCACTTGGCTCGCCAAATTTCGTTCTTCTAGGTTAAACCGTTCGTTGGCAGTAACCGGTTTCATTTTGAAGTTTCACTCTGTTTTCTCCTATAGGGATACATGTATTTGGAACTCTAAATCAAACACGGTTTGTGCTAGCTCTTTGAAACTTGACACAATAAAGCAGTTTCAAGTTCTATCTCTATGGTTTGTTTGCTGTTGATGTAGCCCTAAACAGAGACTGGCGAGAATCACTTTCATGGAAACGGCCTGCCATGCTTCTAAAAAACTACGAGTTGCCTGAAATCTCAGCACACACTTTTTCATCCAATCTTGATGAAACTTTCAGGTAATGATCAGTACACCAATCCCACTTGGCTCGCCAAATTTCGTTCTTCTAGGTTAAACCGTTCGTTGGCAGTAACCGGTTTCATTTTGAGGTTTCACTCTGTTTTCTCCTATAGGGATATATGTATTTGGAACTCTAAATCAAACACCGTTTGTGCTAGCTCTTTGAAACTTGACACAATAAAGCAGTTTCAAGTTCTATCTCTATGGTTTGTTTGCTGTTGATGTAGCCCTAAGCAGAGACTGGCGAGAATCACTTTCATGGAAAGGGCCTGCCAAGCTTCCAAAAAACTACGAGTTGCCCGAAATCTCAGCACACACTTTTTCACCCAATCTTGATGAAACTTTCAGGTAATGATCAGTACACCAATCCCACTTGGCTCGCCAAATTTCGTTCTTCTAGGTTAAACCGTTCGTTGGCAGTAACCGGTTTCATTTTGAGGTTTCACTCTGTTTTCTCCTATAGGGATACATGTATTTGGAACTCTAAATCAAACACGGTTTGTGCTAGCTCTTTGAAACTTGACACAATAAAGCAGTTTCAAGTTCTGTCTCTAGGTTTGTTTGCTGTTGATGTAGCCCTAAGCAGAGACTGGCGAGAATCACTTTCATGGAAAGGGCCTGCCAAGCTTCCAAAAAACTACGAGTTGCCTGAAATCTCAGCACACACTTTTTCACCCAATCTTGATGAAACTTTCAGGTAATGATCAGTACACCAATCCCACTTGGCTCGCCAAATTTCGTTCTTCTAGGTTAAACCATTCGTTGGCAGTAACCAGTTTCATTTTGAGGTTTCACTCTGTTTTCTCCTATAGGGATACATGTATTTGGAAATCTAAATCAAACACCGTTTGTGCTAGCTCTTTGAAACTTGACACAATAAAGCAGTTTCAAGTTCTATCTCTATGGTTTGTTTGCTGTTGATGTAGCCCTAAACAGAGACTGGCGAGAATCATTTTCATGGAAAGGGACTGCCAAGCTTCCAAAAAACTACGAGTTGCCTGTAATCTCAGCACACACTTTTTCACCCAATCTTGATGAAACTTTCAGGTAATGATCAGTACACCAATCCCACTTGGCTCGCCAAATTTCGTTCTTCTAGGTTAAACCGTTCGTTGGCAGTAACCGGTTTCATTTTGAGGTTTCACTCTGTTTTCTCCTATAGGGATACATGTATTTGGAACTCTAAATCAAACACGGTTTGTGCTAGCTCTTTGAAACTTGACACAATAAATCAGTTTCAAGTTCTATCTCTATGGTTTGTTTGCTGTTGATGTAGCCCTAAGCAGAGACTGGCGAGAATCACTTTCATGGAAAGGGCCTGCCAAGCTTCCAAAAAACTACGAGTTGCCTGAAATCTCAGCACACACTTTTTTACCCAATCTTGATGAAACTTTCAGGTAATGATCAGTACACCATTCCCACTTGGCTCGCCAAATTTCGTTCTTCTAGGTTAAACCGTTCGTTGGCAGTAACCGGTTTCATTTTGAGGTTTCACTCTGTTTTCTCCTATAGGGATACATGTATTTGGAACTCTAAATCAAACACGGTTTGTGCTAGCTCTTTGAAACTTGACACAATAAAGCAGTTTCAAGTTCTTTCTCTATGGTTTGTTTGCTGTTGATGTAGCCCTAAGCAGAGACTGGCGAGAATCACTTTCATGGAAAGGGCCTGCCAAGCTTCCAAAAAACTACGAGTTGGCTGAAATCTCAGCAGACACTTTTTCACCCAATCTTGATCAAACTTTCAGGTTATGATCAGTACACCAATCCCACTTGGCTCGCCAAATTTCGTTCTTCTAGGTTAAACCGTTCGTTGGCAGTAACCGGTTTCATTTGAGGTTTCACTCTGTTTTCTCCTATAGGGATACATGTATTTGGAACTCTAAATCAAACACGGTTTGTGCTAGCTCTTTGAAACTTGACACAATAAAGCAGTTTCAAGTTCTATCTCTATGGTTTGTTTGCTGTTGATGTAGCCCTAAGCAGAGACTGGCGAGATTCACTTTCATGGAAAGGGCCTGCCAAGCTTCCAAAAAACTACGAGTTGCCTGAAATCTCAGCACACCCTTTTTCACCCAATCTTGATGAAACTTTCAGGTAATGATCAGTACACGAATCCCACTTGGCTCGCCAAATTTCGTTCTTCTAGGTTAAACCGTTCTTTATCAGTAACTGGTTTCATTTTGAGGTTTCACTCTGTTTTCTCCTATAGGGATACATGTATTTGGAACTCTAAATCAAACACGGTTTGTGCTAGCTTTTTGAAACTTGACACAATAAAGCAGTTTCAAGTTCTATCTCTATTGTTTGTTTGCTGTTGATGTAGCCCTAAGCAGAGACTGGCGAGAATCACTTTCATGGAAAGGGCCTGCCAAGCTTCCAAAAAACTACGAGTTGCCTGAAATCTCAGCACACCCTTTTTCACCCAATCTTGGTGAAACTTTCAGGTAATGATCAGTACACGAATCCCACTTGGCTCGCCAAATTTCGTTATTCTAGGTTAAACCGTTCGTTGGCAGTAACCGGTTTCATTTTGAGGTTTCACTCTGTTTTCTCCTATAGGAATACATGTATTTGGAACTCTAAATCAAACACGGTTTGTGCTAGCTCTTTGAAACTTGACACAATAAAGCAGTTTCAAGTTCTATCTCTATGGTTTGTTTGCTGTTGATGTAGCCCTAAGCAGAGACTGGCGAGAATCACTTTCATGGAAAGGGCCTGCCAAGCTTTCAAAAAACTACGAGTTGCCTGAAATCGCAGCACACACTTTTTCACCCAATCTTGATGAAACTTTCAGGTAATGATCAGTACACCAATCCCACTTGGCTCGCCAAATTTCGTTCTTCTAGGTTAAACCATTCGTTGGCAGTAACCAGTTTCATTTTGAGGTTTCACTCTGTTTTCTCCTATAGGGATACATGTATTTGGAAATCTAAATCAAACACCGTTTGTGCTAGCTCTTTGAAACTTGACACAATAAAGCAGTTTCAAGTTCTATCTCTATGGTTTGTTTGCTGTTGATGTAGCCCTAAACAGAGACTGGCGAGAATCATTTTCATGGAAAGGGACTGCCAAGCATCCAAAAAACTACGAGTTGCCTGTAATCTCAGCACACACTTTTTCACCCAATCTTGATGAAACTTTCAAGTAATGATCAGTACACCAATCCCACTTGTCTCGCCAAATTTCGTTCTTCTAGGTTAAACCGTTCGTTGGCAGTAACCGGTTTCATTTTGAGGTTTCACTCTGTTTTCTCCTATAGGGATACATGTATTTGGAACTCTAAATCAAACACGGTTTGTGCTAGCTCTTTGAAACTTGACACAATAAAGCAGTTTCAAGTTCTATCTCTATGGTTTGTTTGCTGTTGATGTAGCCCTAAGCAGAGACTGGCGAGAATCACTTTCATGGAAAGGGCCTGCCAAGCTTCCAAAAAACTACGAGTTGCCTGAAATCTCAGCACACACTTTTTCACCCAATCTTGATGAAACTTTCAGGTAATGATCAGGACACCAATCCCACTTGGCTCGCCAAATTTCGTTCTTCTAGGTTAAACCGTTCGTTGGCAGTAACCGGTTTCATTTTGAGGTTTCACTCTGTTTTCTCCTATAGGGATACATGTATTTGGAACTCTAAATCAAGCACGGTTTGTGCTAGCTCTTTGAAACTTGACACAATAAAGCAGTTTCAAGTTCTATCTCTATGGATTGTTTGCTGTTGATGTAGCCCTAAGCAGAGACTGGCGAGAATCACTTTCATGGAAAGGGCCTGCCAAGCTTCCAAAAAACTACGAGTTGCCTGAAATCTCAGCACAACCCTTTTTCACCCAATCTTGATGAAACTTTCAGGTAATGATCAGTACACCAATCCCACTTGGCTCGCCAAATTTCGTTCTTCTAGGTTAAACCGTTCGTTGGCAGTAACCGGTTTCATTTTGAGATTTCACTCTGTTTTCTCCTATAGGGATACATGTATTTGGAACTCTAAATCAAACACGGTTTGTGCTAGCTCTTTGAAACTTGACACAATAAAGCAGTTTCAAGTTCTATCTCTATGGTTTGTTTGCTGTTGATGTAGCCCTAAGCAGAGACTGGCGAGAATCACTTTCATGGAAAGGGCTTGCCAAGCTTCCAAAAAACTACGAGTTGCCTGAAATCTCAGCAGACCCTTTTTCACCCAATCTTGATGAAACTTTCAGGTAATGATCAGTACACCAATCCCACTTGGCTCGCCAAATTTCGTTCTTCTAGGTTAAACCGTTCGTTGGCAGTAACCGGTTTCATTTTGAGGTTTCACTCTGTTTCTCCTATAGGGATACATGTATTTGGAACTCTAAATCAAACACGGTTTGTGCTAGCTCTTTGAAACTTGACACAATAAAGCAGTTTCAAGTTCTATCTCTATGGTTTGTTTGCTGTTGATGTAGCCCTAAGCAGAGACTGGCGAGAATCACTTTCATGGAAAGGGCCTGCCAAGCTTCCAAAAAACTACGAGTTGCCTGATATCTCAGCACACCTTTTTCACCCAATCTTGATGAAACTTTCAGGTAATGATCAGTACACCATTCCCACTTGGCTCACCAAATTTCGTTCTTCTAGGTTAAACCGTTCGTTGGCAGTAACCGGTTTCATTTTGAGGTTTCACTCTATTTTCTCTTATCAGGACACATGTATTTGGAACTCTAAATCAAACATGGTTTGTGCTAGCTTTTTGAAACTTGACACAATAAAGCAGTTTCAAGTTCTATCTCTATGGTTTCTTTGCTGTTGATGTAGCCCTAAGCAGAGACTGGCGAGAATCACTTTCATGGAAAGGGCCTGCCAAGCTTCCAAAAAACTACGAGTTTCCTGATATCTCAGCACACCCTTTTTCACCCAATCTTGATGAAACTTTCAGGTAATGATCAGTACACCAATCCCACTTGGCTCACCAAATTTCGTTCTTCTAGGTTAAACCGTTCGTTGGCAGTAACCGGTTTCATTTTGAGGTTTCACTCTATTTTCTCCTATAGGGATACATGTATTTGGAACTCTAAATCAAACATGGTTTGTGCTAGCTCTTTGAAACTTGACACAATAAAGCAGTTTCAAGTTCTATCTCTATGGTTTGTTTGCTGTTGATGTAGCCCTAAGCAGAGACTGGCGAGAATCACTTTCATGGAAAGGGCCTGCCAAGCTTCCAAAAAACTACGAGTTTCCTGAAATCTCAGCACACACTTTTTCACCCAATCTTGATGAAACTTTCAGGTAATGATCAGTACACCAATCCCACTTGGCTCGCCAAATTTCGTTCTTCTAGGTTAAACCGTTCGTTGGCAATAATCAGTTTCATTTTGAGGTTTCACTCTGTTTTCTCCTATAGGGATACATGTATTTGGAACTCTAAATCAAACACCTTTTGTGCTAACTCTTTGAAACTTGACACAATAAAGCAGTTTCAAGTTCTATCTCTATGGTTTGTTTGCTGTTGATGTAGCCCTAAACAGAGACTAGCGAGAATCACTTTCATGGAAAGGGCCTGCCAAGCTTCCAAAAAACTACGAGTTGCCTGAAATCTCAGCACACCCTTTTTCACCCAATCTTGATGAAACTTTCAGGTAATGATCAGTACACCAATCCCACTTGGCTCGCCAAATTTCGTTCTTCTAGGTTAAACCGTTCGTTGGCAGTAACCGGTTTCATTTTGAGGTTTCACTCTGTTTTCTCCTATAGGGATACATGTATTTGGAACTCTAAATCAAACACGGTTTGTGCTAGCTCTTTGAAACTTGACACAATAAAGCAGTTTCAAGTTCTGTCTCTATGGTTTGTTTGCTGTTGATGTAGCCCTAAGCAGAGACTGGTGAGAATCACTTTCATGGAAAGGGCCTGCCAAG
>NW_027526051.1:0-9455 GCF_052094955.1 Ictidomys tridecemlineatus | reverse complement strand
ACAACTACTCCATTCACAATATCCCCCCAAAAAATAAAATACTTGGGAATCAACCTAACAAAAGAGGTGAAAGATTTATATAATGAAAATTATAGAACCCTAAAGAAAGATATAGAAGAAGACCTTAGAAGATGGAAAAATATACCCTGCTCATGGATAGGTAGAACTAACATCATCAAAATGGCGATATTACCAAAAGTCCTCTATAAGTTCAATGCAATGCCAATCAAAATCCCAATGGAACTTCTTGTAGAAATAGATAAAAGAATCATGAAATTCATATGGAATAATAAAAGACCCAGAATAGCAAAAACAATGCTAAGCAGGAAGAGTGAATCAGGCGGTATAGCGATACCAGACTTCAAACTATACTACAGAGCAATAGTAACAAAAACAGCATGGTACTGGTACCAAAACAGGCGGGTGGACCAATGGTACAGAATAGAGGACACAGAAACCAATCCACAAAACTACAACTATCTTATATTTGATAAAGGGGCTAAAAGCATGCAATGGAGGAAGGATAGCATCTTCAACAAATGGTGCTGGGAAAACTGGAAATCCATTTGCATCAAAATGAATCTGAACCCCTATCTCTCGCCATGCACAAAAGTTAACTCAAAATGGATTAAGGAGCTTGATATTAAATCAGAGACATGGCATCTGATAGAAGAAAAAGTTGGTTATGATCTACATACTGTGGGATCGGGCCCCCAATTCCTCAATAGGACACCCATAGCGCAAGAGTTAATAACTAGAATCAACAAATGGGACTTACTCAAACTAAAAAGTTTTTTCTCAGCAAAAGAAACAATAAGAGAGATAAACAGGTAGCCTAAATCCTGGGAACAAATCTTTAATCCACACACTTCAGATAGTGCCCTAATAACCAGAATATACAAAGAACTCAAAAAATTAGACAATAAGATAACAAATAACCCAATCAATAAATGGGCCAAGGACCTGAACAGACAGTTCTCAGAGGAGGACATACAATCAATCAATAAGTACATGAAAAAATGCTCACCATCGCTAGCAGTTAGAGAAATGCAAATCAAAACTACCCTAAGATACCACCTCACTCCAGTAAGATTGGCAGCCATTAGGAAGTCAAACAACAATAAGTGCTGGAGAGGATGCGGGGAAAAGGGCACTCTTGTTCATTGCTGGTGGGACTGCAAATTGGTGCAGCCAATTTGGAAAGCAGTATGGAGATTTCTTGGAAAGCTGGGAATGGAACCACCATTTGACCCAGCTATTCCCCTTCTCGGTCTATTCCCTAAAGACCTAATAAGAGCATGTTACAGAGACACTGCTACAACGATGTTCATAGCAGTACAATTCACTATAGCAAGATTATGGAATCAGCCTAGATGCCCTTCAATAGATGAATGGATAAAAAAAATGTGGCATTTATACACAATGGAGTATTACTCTGCATTAAGGAACAACAAAATCATAGAATTTGGAGGGAAATGGATGGCATTAGAGCAGATTATGCTAAGTGAAGCTAGTCAATCGTTAAAAAACAAATACCAAATGACCCCTTTGATATAAGGGGAGTAAACAAGGACAGGGTAAGGACGAAGAGCTTGAGAAGAAGATTTACATTAAACAGGGATGAGAAAAGGGGAGGGGAGGGGAGGGGAGGGGAGGGGGGATAGTAGAGAATAGGACAGACAGCAGAATACATCAGACACTAGAAAGGCAATATGTCAATCAATGGAAGGGTAACTGATGTGAAACAGCAATCTGTATACGGGGTAAAGTTGGGAGTTCATAACCCACTTGAATCAAACTGTGAAAGATGATGTATTAAGAACTGTGTAATGTTTTGAACGACCAACAATAAAACAAATAAAAAAAAAGAGAGCAGAGGTTTTAGACTGGGCTGTAGAAGGACTGTTGCAGAGAGTAGAGATTGGAGATTGGGGTGAAGAAAGACTGTAGCAGAGAGCAGAGGTTGGAGACTAAGGTGCAGAAGGACAGTTACACAGAACAAAGGTTAGAGACTCGGGTGCAGAAGGACTAAGACAGAAAGCAGAGCTTGGAGCCTCGTGTGCAGAAGGACCCTTACAGAGAGCTGTGGTTGGAGACTGCAGTACAGAAAGACTGTTAAAAAGAGCAGAGGTTGGAGACTGGGGTTCAAGAAGACTGTTTCAGAAAGAAGAGGTTGCAGAATAAGTTGCAGATGGACTGATACAGAAGGCATAGTTTGGAGACTGTGGTAAAAAACGACTGATTCAGAAAGCAGAGGATGGATACTGGAGTACATAAGGACACTTACAGAGAAAAGCGTTTGGAGGCTGCAGTACAGAAGGAGTGTTACAGAGAGCATGGGTTCGAGACTGGGATGCAGAAGTATCATTGGGGAGAGCAGAGTATGGAGACTGGGGTGTAGAAGGACTTTTGCAGAGAGCAGAGTTTGGAGACTGGGGTGTAGAAGGACTGTTCCAGAGAGCAGACTTTGCAGACAGGGGTGCAGAATGACTGTTGCATAAAGCAGAGGTTGGAGACTGCGTTACAGAAGGACTGTTACAGAGAGCAGAGGTTGGAGACAGGTGTGCAGGATTATCTTACAGAGAGCATAGGTTGGAGACTGGGGTGCAGAAGGACTGTTGCATAACAGATTATGGAGACTAAGGTGTAGATGGACTGTTTCCGAGAGCAGAGGTTGTAGACTGGGGTGCAGAAGCATCGTACAAAGAGCAGAGATTGGAGACTGAGGTGCAGAAAGACTGTTGCAGAGAGCAGAGGTTGGAGACTGGGGTGCAGAAGGAGTGTTAAAGAGACCAGAGTTTGGAGACTTGGGTGCAGAAGGCCTGTTGCAGAGAGCAGAGGTTGGAGACTGCAGTGCAGAAACACTGTTACAGAGAGTAGAGGTAGAAGATTGAGGTGCAGAAGGACTGTTACAGAGAGCAGAGTTTGAAGACTGAGGTGCAGAAGGACTGTTGCAGAGAGCAGAGGTTTTATACTTGTGTGTAGAAGGACTGTTGCAGAGAGTAGATGTTTGAGATTGGGGTGAAGAAAGACTGTAGCAGAGAGCAGAGGTTGGATACTAAGGTGAAGAAGGACAGTTACACAGAACAGAGGTTGGAGACTCGGGTGAAGAAGGACTGATACAGAAAGCAGAGCTTGGAAACTCCTGTGCAGAAGGACCCTTACAGAGAGTAGTGGTTGGAGACTGCAGTACAGAAGGACTGTTAAAAAGAGCAGAGGTTGGAGACTGGGGTGGTTAAGAACTGTTTAGAGAGCAGATGTTGGAGACTGGTGTGCAAAAGGACTGTTGCAGAGAGCAGAGGATGGAGACTGGGGTTTAAGAGGACTGTTTCAGAAAGCAGAGGTAGCAGACTGAGTTGCAGAAGGACTGATACAGAGGGCATAGTTTGGAGACCGTGATTCAAAACGACTGATACAGAAAGCAGAGTTTGGATACTAGAGTACATAAGGACACTTACGAAGAAAAGAGTTTGGAGACTACGGTACAGAAGGACTGTTACAGAGAGCATGGGTTGGAGACTGGGGTGCAGAAGGATTATTGGGGTGAGCAGAGTATGAAGACTGGGTTGTAGAAGGACTGTTGCAGAGAGCAGAGTTTGTAGACTGGGTTTTAGAAGGACTGCTGTAGAGAGCAGACTTTGGAGACTGGGGTGCAAAAGGACTGTTGCATAAAGCAGAGGTTGGAGACAGGTGTGCAGAATTATCTTACAGAGAGCATAGTTTGGAGACTGAGGTGCAGAAGGACTGTTGTATAGGAGATTATGGAGACTAATGTGTAGATGAACGGTTTCTGAGAGCAGAGGTTGTAGACTGGGGTGCAGAAGCATCATACAAAGAGAAGAGTTTGGAGACTGAGGTGCTGAAGCACTGTTGCAGAGAGCAGAGATTGGAGATTTGGGTGCAGAAGGACTGATAGAGGGCAGAGTTGGGAGACTTGGGTGCAGAAGGCCTGTTACAGAGAGCAGAGGTTGGAGACTGCAGTACAGAAGGACTGTTACATTGAGAAGGTATTGTAGACTGTGGCACAGAAAGACTGTTGAAGAAAACAGCAGTTTGAGACTGGGGTGCATAAGGACCATTGCTGAGAGAAGAGGTTGGAGACTGATTTGCAGAAGGATTGTTACAGAGAGCATAAGTTGGAGACTGAGGTGCAGAAGAACTGTTACAGAGAGTAGAGTTTGGAGACTTGGGTGAAGAAGGACTGATACAGAGAGCAGAGGTTGGAGACTGGGGTACAGAAGGAATGTTGCAGTGTCTAGAGTTTTAAACTGGCGTGCAGAAAGACTGTTGCAGAGAGCAGAGGTTGGAGATGGGGTGCAGAAGGACTGTTACCGAGAGCAGAAGTTGAAGCCTGTGGTGCAGAAGGACTGATACAGGAAGCAGAGTTTAGAGACTGGGATGAAGAAAGACCATTACAGAGATCAGAGATTGAATACAGGTGTGCAGAAGGATTTTACAGGGTGTAGTAGGAGTGTTGCAGAGAGCAGAGTTTGGAGACTGGGGTGCAGAAGGACTGCTGCAGAGAGCAGAGGTTAAAGACTGTGATGCAGAAGGACTGTTGTAACGAGCAGAGTTTGGACACTGGGGTTAAGAAGGATCGTTGCAGAGAGCAGAGACTGGAGACTAGTGTGCAGAAGGACAGTTACAAAGAGCAGAGGTTGGAGACTGAGGTGAAGAACTGTTTCAGAGAGAAGATTTTGGAGACTGGGGTGCAGGACTAATACTGAAAGCAGATGTTGGAGACTGGGGTGCAGAATTATTGTTGCAGACACAAAAGGTTGGAGATTGGGGTTCTTAAGGACTCTTGCAGAAAGCATAATTTGGAGAATTAGGTGCAGAAGGACTGTTACAGAGAGCAGAGTTTAGAGACTGGGATTCAGAATGACTGTTGCAGAAAATAGAGGTTGAAGACTGGTGTGCAGAAAGATGGTGGAAGAGACCAGAATTTTCAGTTGAGGTGCAGAATGACTAATGCAGAGAGCAGATGTTGGAGACTGGGGTGCAGAAGGACTGTTACAGAGAGCAGAGGTTGGAGATTCGTGTGCAGAAGGACTGTTCCAGAGAGGAGATGATGGAGACTGGGGTGCAGAAAGCCATTTACAAAGATCAGAATTTTGTTTTGGTTCTGTTTTACTCTGATGCCTCTCCTTAGTGTTGTTAAACTATGCCTGCTGACGTGGATTCCACTGTGAAGGAAGATCCGACGTCCCAGCTCCAGTGACGACACTACTTTGCTATGACTGGCCCCAGTTCCTTGCCTGGGTGTCCTGATGAGGTGGTGTGACTGCACTGTCTCTGTTTGATTTCAGCTCCCAGTCGCGGCAGGCAGGCGGTCTCTAGCCGCCCAGTATCACAGGCCGCGGGCGGGTGATCGGTCACCTGTGGCCGGGTGTTCTCCTACCACCCAGCTATGCGGGCAGTGGGTGAACTGTCGCCGGCGGGCCTGCAATTTCCAGCTGCCCAGTCTTGAGGGCCTTGCCTCTAGCTTCCTGGTTTCTCCTGCTAGCCTTCTGTAGCCGCAGGGCAGGCCGCATGAATCAGTGGGCCTGGATCTCCGGGGTCCCACAGTTGGCAATTGGGATCCCAGGCACTCTGTCCTTTAGATTTTCCTGCTTGCCCCACCCCCAGCTCTAGCCAGACAGGTTTCCTTTTGGCTGCAGATGGGTGGGGGGGTTGCAGGTCAGGTACCTCTAGTTCCCCCCTAGTCTTTATGCAGGCTCACTCTGATTCTCCCTCCCCCGGCAAGCCTAGGAGAGAGTTTATGCGAGTTCCCGATGTATGGGGGATGGGCTGAGTGCCACACACCTGTTTTGTTGTTGAGATCTGTCGGAGAATGGGTGGATATATCAGCTGCTCAAGATGCTGACTGCTGATTCCCTTGGTGGAGTGTCCGCTGCGGGGGATGGGACTGTACCGCTTCCTTCCCCGTCTAAACTCCCGTACTCAGCCCGGGGGGTCAGTGCGGGCTTGGCTGGTGGGATTCCACCTGGTCGCAGCCGAGCCTCTCCCTGCTTGCTAATTAATGGCTTCCCTGGGGCGCCACGCCTTCTGTAGCCGCAGGGCAGACCGCAGGAATCAGTGGGCCTGGATCTCCGGGGTCCCACAGTTGGCAATTGGGATCCCAGGCACTCTGTCCTTTGGATTTTCCTGCTTGCCCCACCCCCAGCTCTAGCCAGACAGGTTTCCTTTTGGCTGCAGATGGGTGGGGGGGTTGCAGGTCAGGTGCCTCTAGTTCCCCCCTAGTCTTTATGCAGGCTCACTCTGATTCTCCCTCCCCCGGCAAGCCTAGGAGAGAGTTTATGCGAGTTCCCGATGTATGGGGGATGGGCTGAGTGCCACACACCTGTTTTGTTGTTGAGATCTGTCGGAGAATGGGTGGATATATCAGCTGCTCAAGATGCTGACTGCTGATTCCCTTGGTGGAGTGTCCGCTGCGGGGGATGGGACTGTACCGCTTCCTTCCCCGTCTAAACTCCCGTACTCAGCCCGGGGGGTCAGTGCGGGCTTGGCTGGTGGGATTCCACCTGGTCGCAGCCGAGCCTCTCCCTGCTTGCTAATTAATGGCTTCCCTGGGGCGCCACACCTTCTGTAGCCGCAGGGCAGGCCGCAGGAATCAGTGGGCCTGGATCTCCGGGGTCCCACAGTTGGCAATTGGGATCCCAGGCACTCTGTCCTTTGGATTTTCCTGCTTGCCCCACCCCCAGCTCTAGCCAGACAGGTTTCCTTTTGGCTGCAGATGGGTAGGGGGGGTTGCAGGTCAGGTGCCTCTAGTTCCCCCCTAGTCTTTATGCAGGCTCACTCTGATTCTCCCTCCCCAGGCAAGCCTAGGAGAGAGTTTATGCGAGTTCCCGATGTATGGGGGATGGGCTGAGTGCCACACACCTGTTTTGTTGTTGAGATCTGTCGGAGAATGGGTGGATATATCAGCTGCTCAAGATGCTGACTGCTGATTCCCTTGGTGGAGTGTCCGCTGCGGGGGATGGGACTGTACCGCTTCCTTCCCCGTCTAAACTCCCGTACTCAGCCCGGGGGGTCAGTGCGGGCTTGGCTGGTGGGATTCCACCTGGTCGCAGCCGAGCCTCTCCCTGCTTGCTAATTAATGGCTTCCCTGGGGCGCCACGCCTTCTGTAGCCGCAGGGCAGGCCGCAGGAATCAGTGGGCCTGGATCTCCGGGGTCCCACAGTTGGCAATTGGGATCCCAGGCACTCTGTTCTTTGGATTTTCCTGCTTGCCCCACCCCCAGCTCTAGCCAGACAGGTTTCCTTTTGGCTGCAGATGGGTAGAGGGGGTTGCAGGTCAGGTGCCTCTAGTTCCCCCCTAGTCTTTATGCAGGCTCACTCTGATTCTCCCTCCCCCGGCAAGCCTAGGAGAGAGTTTATGCGAGTTCCCGATGTATGGGGGATGGGCTGAGTGCCACACACCTGTTTTGTTGTTGAGATCTGTCGGAGAATGGGTGGATATATCAGCTGCTCAAGATGCTGACTGCTGATTCCCTTGGTGGAGTGTCCGCTGCGGGGGATGGGACTGTACCGCTTCCTTCCCCGTCTAAACTCCCGTACTCAGCCCGGGGGGTCAGTGCGGGCTTGGCTGGTGGGATTCCACCTGGTCGCAGCCGAGCCTCTCCCTGCTTGCTAATTAATGGCTTCCCTGGGGCGCCACGCCTTCTGTAGCCGCAGGGCAGGCCGCAGGAATCAGTGGGCCTGGATCTCCGGGGTCCCACAGTTGGCAATAAACGGAGAAAAACTGAAGGCATTCCCTCTAAAATCTGGAACAAGACAGGGATGTCCTCTATCACCACTTCTATTCAATTTAGTTCTCGAAGTACTAGCCAGAGCAATTAGACAGACAAAAGAAATTAAAGGCATAAAAATAGGAAAAGAAGAAATTAAATTATCGCTATTTGCAGATGACATGATAATCTACTTAACAGACCCAAAAGGATCTACAAAGAAGCTACTAGAGTTAATAAATGAATTCAGCAAAGTGGCAGGATATAAAATCAACACGCACAAATCAAAGGCATTCCTGTATATCAGCAACAAAACCTCTGAAATGGAAATAAGGAAAACCACTCCATTCACAATATCCTCAAAGAAAATAAGATACTTGGGAATCAACCTAACAAAAGAGGTGAAAGATTTATACAATGAAAACTACAGAACCTTAAAGAGAGAGATAGAAGAAGATCTCAGAAGATGGAAAAATGTACCCTGTTCATGGATAGGCAGAACTAACATCATCAAAATGGCGATATTACCCAAAGTTCTCTACAGGTTTAATGCGATGCCAATCAGAATCCCAAAGACATTTCTTGTAGAAATAGATAAAGCAATCATGAAATTCATATGGAAAAACAAAAGACCCAGAATAGCAAAAGCAATTCTAAGCAGGAAGTGTGAATCTGGAGGTATAGCGATACCAGAGCTCAAACTGTACTACAAAGCAATAGTAACAAAAACAGCATGGTACTGGTACCAAAACAGGCAGGTGGACCAATGGTACAGAATAGAGGACACAGAGACTAATCCACAAAGTTACAACTATCTTATATTTGATAAAGGGGCTAAAAACATGCAATGGAGGAAGGATAGCATCTTCAACAAATGGTGCTGGGAAAATTGGAAATCCATATGCAACAAAATGAAATTGAATCCCTTTCTCTCGCCAGCCACAAAAGTTAACTCAAAATGGATCAAGGAGCTAGATATAAAAACAGAGACACTGCGTCTGATAGAAGGAAAAGTTGGCTACGATCTACATATTGTGGGGGCGGGCTCCAAATTCCTTAATAGAACGCCCGTAGCCCAAGAGTTAATGACAAGAATAAATAAATGGGACCTACTTAAACTAAAAAGTTTTTTCTCAGCAAGAGAAACAGTAAAAGAGGTAAATAGAGAGCCTACATCCTGGGAACAAATTTTTACCCCTCACACCTCAGATAGAGCCCTAATATCCAGAATGTACAAAGAACTCAAAAAATTAAACAATAAGATAACAAATAATCCAATCAACAAATGGGCCAAGGACCTGAACAGACACTTCTCAGAGGAGGACATACAATCAATCCACAAGCACATGAGAAAATGCTCACCATCTCTAGCAATCAGAGAAATGCAAATCAAAACCACCCTAAGATACCATTTCACTCCTGTAAGATTGGCAGCCATTATGAAGTCAAACAACAATAAGTGTTGGCGAGGATGTGGGGAAAAGGGCACACTTGTTCACTGCTGGTGGGACTGCAAAATGGTGAGGCCAATCTGGAAAGCAGTATGGAGATTCCTGGGAAAGCTGGGAATGGATCCACCATTTGACCCAGCTATTGCCCTTCTTGGACTATTCCCTGAGGACCTTAAAAGAGCACACTATACGGATACGGCCACATCAATGATTATAGCAGCACAATTCACAATAGCTAGACTGTGGAACCAACCTAGATGCCCTTCAATAGATGA
>NW_027526050.1:0-9496 GCF_052094955.1 Ictidomys tridecemlineatus | reverse complement strand
TTTGTTTGCTGTTGATGTAGCCCTAAGCATCGACTGCCAAGAATCCCTTTCATGGAAAGGTCGTGCAAAGCTTTTAGAAAAGTACGAGTTGCCTGAAATCTAAGCAAACACTTTTTCACCCAATCTTGAACATACTTTCAGGTATTAATCAGTACACCAATCCCACTTGGCTCGCCAAATTTCGTTCTTCTAGGTTAAACCGTTCGTTTTCAGTAACCGGATTCATTTTGAGTTTTCACTCTGTTTTCTCCTATAGAGATACATGTATTTGGAACTCTAAATCAAACACGGTTTGTGCTAGCTCTTTGAAACTTGACACAATGAAGCAGTTTCAAGTTCTATCTCTATGGTTTCTTTACTGTTGATGTAGCCCTAAGCAGAGACTGGTGAGAATCACTTTCATGAAAAGGGCTTGCCAAGCTTCCAAAAAATTTCGAGTTGCCTGAAATCTCAGCAAACACTTTTTCACCCAATCTTGATGATACTTTCAGGTAATGATCAGTAAACCAATCCCACTTGGCTCGCCAATTTTGTTTTCTAGGTTAAACCGTTCGTTTTCAGTAACCGTTTTCATTTTGAGGTTTCACTCTGTTTTCTCCTATAAGGATACATGTATTTGGAACTGTAAATCAAACACGGTTTGTGCTAGCTCTTTGAAACTTGACACAATAAAGCAGTTTCAAGTTCTATCTCTATGGTTTGTTTGCTGTTGATGTAGCCCTAAGCAGAGACTGGCGAGAATAACTTTCATGGAAAGGGGTTGCCAAGCTTCCAAAAAACTACGAGTTTCCTGAAATCTCAGCAAACACTTTTTCACCCAATCTTGATGATACTTTCAGGTAAAAATGAGTACCCCAATCCCACTTGGCTCGCCAAATTTCATTCTTATAGGTTAAACCCTTCGTTGACAGTAACCGTTTTCATTTTGAGGTTTCACTCTGTTTTCTAATATAGGGATACATGTATTTGGAACTCTAAATCAAACACGGTTTGTGCTAGCTCCTTGAAACTTGACACAATAAAGCAGATTCAAGTTCTATTTTTATGGTTTGTTTGCTGTTGATGTAGCCATAAGCAGAGACTGGCGAGAATCACTTTCATGGAAAGGCCTGCCAGGCTTCCAAAAAACTACGAGTTGCCTGAAATCTCAGCAAACACTTTTTCACCCAATCTTGATGATACTTTCAGGTAATGATCAGTATACCAATCCCACTTGGATCGCCAAATTTCCTTCTTCTAGTTTAAACCGTTCGTTTGCAGTAACCGTTTTCATTTTGAGGTTTCACTCTGTTTTCTCCTATAGGGATACATGTATTTGGAACTCTAAATCAAACTCGGTTTGTGCTAGCTCTTTGAAACTTGACACAATAAAGCAGTTTCAAGTTCTATCTCTATGGTTTGTTTGCTGTTGAAGTAGCCCTAAGCAGAGACTGGCGAGAATCACTTTCATGGAAAGGGCCTGCCAAGCTTCCAAAAGACTACGAGTTGCCTAAAATCCCAGCAAACACTTTTTCACCCAATCTTGATGATACTTTCAGGTAATGATCAGTACAACAATCCCACTTGGCTCACCAATTTTCGTTCTTCTAGGTTAAAACCGTTCGTTTGCAGTACCCGTTTTCATTTTGAGGTTTCACTGTGTTTTCTCCTATAGGGATACATGTATTTGGAACTCTAAATCAAACACGGTTTGTGCTAGCTCTTTGAAACTTGACACAATAAAGCAGTTTCAAGTTCTATCTTTATGGTTTCTTTGCTGTTGATGTAGCCTTAAGCAGAGAATGGCGAGAATCACTTTCATGGAAAGGGCTTGCCATGCTTCCAAAAGATTACGAATTGCCTAAAATCTTAGCAAACACTTTTTCACCCAATCTTGATGATACTTTCAGGTAATGATCAATACACCAATCTCACTTGGATCGCCAAATTTCGTTCTTCTAGGTTAAACCGTTCGTTTGCAGTAACCGTTTTCATTTTGAGGTTTCACTCTGTTTTCTTTTATAGGGATACATCTATTTGGAACTCTAAATCAAACACGGTTTGTGCTAGCTCTTTGAAACTTGACACAATAAAGCAGTTTCAAGTTCTATCTCTATGGTTTGTTTGCTGTTGATGTAGCCCTAAGCAGAGACTGGCGAGAATGACTTTCAGGAAAAGGGCTTGCCAAGCTTCCAAAAACTACGAGTTGCCTGAAATCTCAGCAAACACTTTTTTCACCCAATCTTGATGATACTTTCAGGTAATGATCAGTACACCAATCCCACTTGGCTCGCCAAATTTAGTTCTTCTAGGTTAAACCGTTCGTTTGCAGTAACCGTTTTCATTTTGAGGTTTCACTCTGTTTTCTCCTATAGGGATACATGTATTTGGAACTCTAAATCAACCACGGTTTTTGCTAGCTCTTTGAAACTTGACACAATAAAGCAGTTTCAAGTACTATATCTATGGTTTGTTTGCTGTTGATGTAGCCCTTAGCAGAGACTGGCGAAAATGACTTTCATACAAAGGGCTTGCCAAGCTTCCAAAAAACTACGAGTTGCCTGAAATCTCAGCAAACACTTTTTCACCCAATCTTGATGATACTTTCAGGTAATGATCAGTAAACCAATCCCACTTGGCTCGCCAAATTTCGTTCTTCTAGGTTAAACCGTTCGTTTGCAGTAACCGTTTTCATTTTGAGGTTTCACTCTGTTTTCTCCTATAGGGATACATGTATTTGGAACTCTAAATCAAAGACGGTTTGTGCTAGCTCTTTGAAACTTGACACAATGAAGCAGTTTCAAGTTCTATCTCTATGGTTTGTTTGCTGTTAATGTAGCCCTAAGCAGAGACTGGCAAGAATCACTTTCATGAAAAGGGCCTGCCAAGCTTCCAGAAAAGTACGAGTTGCCTGAAATCTCAACAAACACTTTTTCACCCAATCTTCATGATACTTTCAGGTAATGATCAGTACACCAATCTGACTTGGCTCGCCAAATTTTGTTCTTCTAGGTTATACCGTTCGTTTGCAGTAACCGTTTCCATTTTGAAGTTTCACTCTGTTTTCTCCTATAGGGATACATGTATTTGGAACTCTAAATCAAACACGGTTTGTGCTAGCTCTTTGAAACTTGACACAATAAAGCAGTTTCAAGTTCTATCTCTATGGTTTGTTTGCTGTTGATGTAGCCCTAAGCAGAGACTGGCGAGAATCACTTTCATAGAAAGGACTTGACAAGCTTCTAAAAAACTACGAATTGCCTGAAATCTCAGCAAACACTTTTTCACCCAATCTTGATGATACTTTCAGGTAATGATCAGTACACCAATCCCACTTGGGCTCACCAAATTTCATTCTTCTAGGTTAAACCGTTCGTTTGCAGTAACCATTTTCACTTTGAGGTTTCACTCTGTTTTCTCCCATAGGGATACATGTATTTGGACCCCTAAATTAAACACAGTTTGTGCTAGCTCTTTGAAACTTGACACAATAAAGCAGTTTCAAGTTGTATCTCTATGGTTTGTTTGCTGTTGATGTAGCCCTAAGCAGAGACTGGTGAGAATCACTTTCATGGAAAGGGCCTGCCAAGCTTCCAAAAAACTACGAGTTGCCTGAAATCTCAGCAAACACTTTTTCACCCAATCTTGATGATACTTTCAGGTAATGATCAATACACCAATCCCACTTGGGTCACCAAATTTCGTTCTTCTAGGTTAAACCATTCGTATGCAGTAACTGTTTTCATTTTGAGGTTTCACTCTGTTTTCTCCTATAGGGATACATGTATTTGGAACTCTAAATCAAACACGGTTTGTGCTAGCTCTTTGAAACTTGACACAATAAAGCAGTTTCAAGTTGTATCTCTATGGTTTGTTTGCTGTTGATGTAGCCCTAAGCAGAGACTGGTGAGAATCACTTTCATGGAAAGGGCCTGCCAAGCTTCCAAAAGTCTACGAGTTGCCTAAAATCCCAGCAAACACTTTTTCACCCAATCTTGATGATACTTTCAGGTAATGATCAGTACAACAATCCCACTTGGCTCACCAAATTTCGTTCTTCTAGGTTAAACCGTTCGTTTGCAGTACCCGTTTTCATTTTGAGGTTTCACTGTGTTTTCTCCTACAGGGATACATGTATTTGGAACTCTAAATCAAACACGGTTTGTGCTAGCTCTTTGAAACTTGACACAATAAAGCAGTTTCAAGTTCTATCTCTATGGTTTGTTTGCTGTTGATGTAGCCCTAAGCAGAGATTGGCGAGAATCATTTTCATGGAAAGGGCTTGCCAAGCTTCCAAAAAACTACGAGTTTCCTGAAATCTCAGCAAACACTTTTTCACCCAATCTTGATGATACTTTCAGGTAATGATCAGTACACCAATCCCACTTGGCTCGCCAAATTTCGTTTTTTCTAGGTTAAACCGTTCGTTTACAGTAACCGGTTTCATTTTGAGGTTTCACTCTGTTTTCTCATACAGGGATACATGTATTTGGAACTCTAAATCAAACACGGTTTGTGCTAGCTCTTTGAAACTTGACACAATGAAGCAGTTTCAAGTTCTATCTCTATGGTTTGTTTGCTGTTGATGTAGCCCTAAGCATCCAGTGCCAAGAATCACTTTCATGGAAAGGTCGTGCAAAGCTTTTAGAAAAGTACGAGTTGCCTGAAATCTAAGCAAACACTTTTTCACCCAATCTTGAACATACTTTCAGGTTATAATCAGTACACCATTCCCACTTGGCTCGCCAAATTTCGTTCTTCTAGGTTAAACCGTTCGTTTTCAGTAACCGGATTCATTTTGAGGTTTCACTCTGTTTTCTCCTATAGAGATACATGTATTTGGAACTCTAAATCAAACACGGTTTGTGCTAGCTCTTTGAAACTTGACACAATGAAGCAGTTTCAAGTTCTATCTCTATGGATTGTTTGCTGTTGATGTAGCCCTAAGCAGAGACTGGTGAGAATCACTTTCATGAAAAGGGCTTGCCAAGCTTATAAAAAAATTTCGAGTTGCCTGAAATCTCAGGAAACACTTTTTCACCCAATCTTGATGATACTTTCAGGTAATGATCAGTAAACCAATCCCACTTGGCTCGCGAATTTTTGTTTTCTAGGTTAAACCGTTCGTTTTCAGTAACCGTTTTTATTTTGAGGTTTCACTCTGTTTTCTCCTATAGGGATACATGTATTTGGAACTGTAAATCAAACACGGTTTGTGCTAGCTCTTTGAAACTTGACACAATAAAGCAGTTTCAAGTTCTATCTCTATGGTTTGTTTGCTGTTGATGTAGCCCTAAGCAGAGACTGGCGAGAATAACTTTCATGGAAAGGGGTTGCCAAGCTTCGAAAAAACTACGAGTTTCCTGAAATCTCAGCAAACACTTTTTCACCCAATCTTGATGATACTTTCAGGTAAAAATGAGTACCCCAATCCCACTTGGCTCGCCAAATTTCGTTCTTCTAGGTTAAACCGTTCGTTTACAGTAACCGTTTTCATTTTGAGGTTTCACTCTGTTTTCTCCTATAGGGATACATGTATTTGGAACTCTAAATCAAACACGGTTTGTGCTAGCTCTTTGAAACTTGACACAATAAAGCAGTTTCAAGTTCTATCTCTATGGTTTGTTTGCTGTTGATGTAGCCCTAAGCAGAGACTGGCGAGAATAACTTTCATGGAAAGGGGTTGCCAAGCTTCGAAAAAACTACGAGTTTCCTGAAATCTCAGCAAACACTTTTTCACCCAATCTTGATGATACTTTCAGGTAAAAATGAGTACCCCAATCCCACTTGGCTCGCCAAATTTCATTCTTATACGTTAAACCCTTCGTTGACAGTAACCGTTTTCATTTTGAGGTTTCACTCTGTTTTCTCCTATAGGGACACATGTATTTGGAACTCTAAATCAAACACGGTTTGTGCTAGCTCCTTGAAACTTGACACAATAAAGCAGTTTCAAGTTCTATCTCTATGATTTGTTTGCTGTTGATGTAGCCCTAAGCAGAGACTGGTGAGAATCACTTTCATGGAAACGGCCTGCCAAGCTTCCAGAAAAGTACGAATTGCCTGAAATCTCAACAAACACTTTTTCGCCCAATCTTCATGATGCTTTCAGGTAATGATCAGTACACCAATCCCACTTGGCTCACCAAATTTCGTTCTTAGAGGTTTAACCGTTCGTTTGCAGTAACCGTTTTCATTTTGAGGTTTCACTCTGTTTTCTCCTATTGGGATACATGTATTTGGAACTCTAAATCAAACACGGTTTGTGCTAGCTCTTTGAAACTTGACACAATAAAGCAGTTGCAAGTTCTATCTCTATGGTTTGTTTGTTTTTGATGTAGCCCTAAGCAGAGACTGGCGAGAATCAGTTTCATGGAAAGGGCCTGCCAAACTTCCAAAAAACTACGAGTTGCCTGAAATCTCAGCAAACACTTTTTCACCCAATCTTGATGATACTTTCAGGTAATGATCAGTACACCAATCCCACTTGGCTCGCCAAATTTCGTTCTTCTAGGTTAAACCGTTCGTTTACAGTAACCGGTTTCATTTTGAGGTTTCACTCTGTTTTCTCATACAGGGATACATGTATTTGGAACTCTAAATCAAACACGGTTTGTGCTAGCTCTTTGAAACTTGACACAATGAAGCAGTTTCAAGTTCTATCTCTATGGTTTGTTTGCTGTTGATGTAGCCCTAAGCATCGACTGCCAAGAATCCCTTTCATGGAAAGGTCGTGCAAAGCTTTTAGAAAAGTACGAGTTGCCTGAAATCTAAGCAAACACTTTTTCACCCAATCTTGAACATACTTTCAGGTATTAATCAGTACACCAATCCCACTTGGCTCGCCAAATTTCGTTCTTCTAGGTTAAACCGTTCGTTTTCAGTAACCGGATTCATTTTGAGGTTTCATTCTGTTTTCTCCTATAGAGATACATGTATTTGGAACTCTAAATCAAACACGGTTTGTGCTAGCTCTTTGAAACTTGACACAATGAAGCAGTTTCAAGTTCTATCTCTATGGTTTCTTTACTGTTGATGTAGCCCTAAGCAGAGACTGGTGAGAATCACTTTCATGAAAAGGGCTTGCCAAGCTTCCAAAAAATTTCGAGTTGCCTGAAATCTCAGCAAACACTTTTTCACCCAATCTTGATGATACTTTCAGGTAATGATCAGTAAACCAATCCCACTTGGATCTCCAATTTTTGTTTTCTAGGTTAAACCGTTCGTTTTCAGTAACCGTTTTCATTTTGAGGTTTCACTCTGTTTTCTCCTATAAGGATACATGTATTTGGAACTGTAAATCAAACACGGTTTGTGCTAGTTCTTTGAAACTTGACACAATAAAGCAGTTTCAAGTTCTATCTCTATGGTTTGTTTGCTGTTGATGTAGCCATAAGCAGAGACTGGCGAGAATCACTTTCATGGAAAGGCCTGCCAGGCTTCCAAAAAACTACGAGTTGCCCTTAATCTCAGCAAACACTTTTTCACCCAATCTTGATGATACTTTCAGGTAATGATCAGTATACCAATCCCACTTGGATCGCCAAATTTCCTTCTTCTAGTTTAAACCGTTCGTTTGCAGTAACCGTTTTCATTTTGAGGTTTCACTCTGTTTTCTCCTATAGGGATACATGTATTTGGAACTCTAAATCAAACTCGGTTTGTGCTAGCTCTTTGAAACTTGACACAATAAAGCAGTTTCAAGTTCTATCTCTATGGTTTGTTTGCTGTTGATGTAGCCCTAAGCAGAGACTGGCGAGAATCACTTTCATGGAAAGGGCCTGCCAAGCTTCCAAAAGACTACGAGTTGCCTAAAATCCCAGCAAACACTTTTTCACCCAATCTTGATGATACTTTCAGGTAATGATCAGTACAACAATCCCACTTGGCTCACCAATTTTCGTTCTTCTAGGTTAAACCGTTCGTTTGCAGTACCCATTTTCATTTTGAGGTTTCACTGTGTTTTCTCCTATAGGGATACATGTATTTGGAACTCTAAATCAAACACGGTTTGTGCTAGCTCTTTGAAACTTGACACAATAAAGCAGTTTCAAGTTCTATCTCTATGGTTTCTTTGCTGTTGATGTAGCCTTAAGCAGAGAATGGCGAGAATCACTTTCATGGAAAGGGCTTGCCACGCTTCCAAAAGATTACGAGTTGCCTAAAATCTTAGCAAACACTTTTTCACCCAATCTTGATGATACTTTCAGGTAATGATCAATACACCAATCTCACTTGGATCGCCAAATTTCGTTCTTCTAGGTTAAACCGTTCGTTTGCAGTAACCGTTTTCATTTTGAGGTTTCACTCTGTTTTCTTTTATAGGGATACATCTATTTGGAACTCTAAATCAAACACGGTTTGTGCTAGCTCTTTGAAACTTGACACAATAAAGCAGTTTCAAGTTCTATCTCTATGGTTTGTTTGCTGTTGATGTAGCCCTAAGCAGAGAATGGCGAGAATCACTTTCATGGAAAGGGCTTGCCACGCTTCCTAAAGATTACGAGTTGCCTAAAATCTTAGCAAACACTTTTTCACCCAATCTTGATGATACTTTCAGGTAATGATCAGTACACCAATCCCACTTGGCTCGCCAAATTTCGTTCTTCTAGGTTAAACCGTTCGTTTACAGTAACCGGTTTCATTTTGAGGTTTCACTCTGTTTTCTCATACAGGGATACATGTATTTGGAACTCTAAATCAAACACGGTTTGTGCTAGCTCTTTGAAACTTGACACAATGAAGCAGTTTCAAGTTCTATCTCTATGGTTTGTTTGCTGTTGATGTAGCCCTAAGCAGAGACTGGCGAGAATAACTTTCATGGAAAGGGGTTGCCAAGCTTCGAAAAAACTACGAGTTTCCTGAAATCTCAGCAAACACTTTTTCACCCAATCTTGATGATACTTTCAGGTAAAAATGAGTACCCCAATCCCACTTGGCTCGCCAAATTTCATTCTTATAGGTTAAACCCTTCGTTGACAGTAACCGTTTTCATTTTGAGGTTTCACTCTGTTTTCTCCTATAGGGACACATGTATTTGGAACTCTAAATCAAACACGGTTTGTGCTAGCTCCTTGAAACTTGACACAATAAAGCAGTTTCAAGTTCTATCTCTATGATTTGTTTGCTGTTGATGTAGCCCTAAGCAGAGACTGGTGAGAATCACTTTCATGGAAACGGCCTGCCAAGCTTCCAGAAAAGTACGAATTGCCTGAAATCTCAACAAACACTTTTTCGCCCAATCTTCATGATACTTTCAGGTAATGATCAGTACACCAATCCCACTTGGCTCACCAAATTTCGTTCTTAGAGGTTAAACCGTTCGTTTGCAGTAACCGTTTTCATTTTGAGGTTTCACTCTGTTTTCTCCTATTGGGATACATGTATTTGGAACTCTAAATCAAACACGGTTTGTGCTAGCTCTTTGAAACTTGACACAATAAAGCAGTTGCTAGTTCTATCTCTATGGTTTGTTTGTTTTTGATGTAGCCCTAAGCAGAGACTGGCGAGAATCAGT
>NW_027526049.1:0-9664 GCF_052094955.1 Ictidomys tridecemlineatus | reverse complement strand
AATCACTTTCATGGAAAGGGCCTGCCAAGCTTCCAAAAAACTACGAGTTGCCTGAAATCTCAGCACACACTTTTTCACCCAATCTTGATGAAACTTTCAGGTAATGATCAGTACACGAATCCCACTTGGCTCGCCAAATTTCGTTCTTCTAGGTTAAACCGTTCGTTGGCAGTAAACCTGTTCATTTTGAGGTTTCACTCTGTTTTCTCCTATAGGGATACATGTATTTGGAACTCTAAATCAAACACGGTTTGTGCTAGCTCTTTGAAACTTGACACAATAAAGCAGTTTCAAGTTCTATCTCTATGGTTTGTTTGCTGTTGATGTAGCCCTAAGCAGAGACTGGCGAGAATCACTTTCATGGAAAGGGCCTGCCAAGCTTCCAAAAAACTACGAGTTGCCTGATATCTCAGCACACCCTTTTTCACCCAATCTTGATGAAACTTTCAGGTAATGATCAGTACACCAATCCCACTTGGCTCGCCCAATTTTCATTCTTCTAGGTTAAAAAACCGTTTCGTTGGCAGTAAACCGGTTTCATTTTGAGGTTTCACTCTGTTTTCTCCTATAGGGATACATGTATTTTGGAACTCTAAATCAAACACGGTTTGTGCTAGCTCTTTGAAATTTGACACAATAAAGCAGTTTCAAGTTCTATCTCTATGATTTGTTTGCTGTTGATGTAGCCCTAAGCAGAGACTGGCGAGAATCACTTTCATGGAAAGGGCCTGCCAAGCTTCCAAAAACTACGAGTTGCCTGAAATCTCAGCACACACACTTTTTCACCCAATCTTGATGAAACTTTCAGGTAATGATCAGTACACCAATCCCACTTGCCTCGCCAAATTTTGTTCTTCTAGGTTAAACCGTTCGTTGGCAGTAACCGGTTTTCATTTTGAGGTTTCACTCTGTTTTCTCCTATAGGGATACATGTATTTTGGAATTCTAAAATCAAAACACCGTTTTGTGCTAGCTCTTTGAAACTTGACACAATAAAGCAGTTTCAAGTTCTATCTCTATGGTTTTGTTTTGCTGTTGATATAGCCCTAAGCAGAGACTGGTGAGAATCACTTTCATGGAAAGGGGCCTGCCAAGCTTCCAAAAAACTACGAGTTGCCTGAAATCTCAGCACACCCTTTTTTCACCCAATCTTGATGAAAACTTTCAGATAATTTATCAGTACACCAATCCCACTTGGCTCGCCAAATTTCGTTCTTCTAGGTTAAACCGTTCGTTGGCAGTAACCGGTTTCATTTTGAGGTTTCCCTCTGTTTTCTCCTATAGGGATACATGTATTTGGAACTCTAAATCAAACACCGTTTGTGATAGCTCTTTGAAAACTTGACACAATAATGCAGTTTTCAAGTTTCTATCTCTATGGTTTTGTTTGCTGTTTGATGTAGCCCTAAGCAGAGGACTGGCGAGAATCACTTTCATGGAAAGGGCCTGCCAAGCTTCCAAAAAACTACGAGTTGCCTGAAATCTCAGCACACCCTTTTTCACCCAATCTTGATGAAACTTTCAGGTAATGATCAGTACACCAATCCCACTTGGCTCGCCAAATTTCGTTCTTCTAGGTTAAACCGTTCGTTGGCAGTAACCGGTTTCATTTTGAGGTTTCACTCTGTTTTCTCCTATAGGGATACATGTATTTGGAACTCTAAATCCAACACGGTTTTGTGCTAGCTCTTTGAAACTTGACACAATAAAGCAGTTTCAAGTTCTATCTCTATGGTTTGTTTGCTGTTGATGTAGCCCTAAGCAGAGACTGGCGAGAAATCACTTTCATGGAAAGGGCCTGCCAAGCTTCCAAAAAACTACGAGTTGCCTAAAATCTCAGCACACCCTTTTTCACCCAATCTTGAGAAACTTTCAGGTAATGATCAGTACACCAATCCCACTTGGCTCGCCAAATTTCGTTCTTCTAGGTTAAACCTTTCGTTGGCAGTAACCGGTTTCATTTTGAGGTTTCACTCTGTTTTCTCATATAGGGATACATGTATTTGGAACTCTAAATCAAACACGGTTTGTGCTAGCTCTTTGAAACTTGACACAATAAAGCAGTTTCAAGTTCTATCTCTATTGTTTATTTGCTGTTGATGTAGCCCTAAGCAGAGACTGGCCAGAATCACTTTCATGGAAAGGTCCTGCCAAGCTTCCAAAAAACTACGAGTTGCCTGAAATCTCAGCACACCCTTTTTCACCCTATCTTGATGAAACTTTCAGGTAATTATCAGTACACCAATCCCACTTGGCTCGCCAAATTTCGTTCTTCTAGGTTAAACCGTTCGTTGGCAGTAACCGGTTTCATTTTGAGGTTTCACTCTGTTTTCTCCTATAGGGATACATGTATTTGGAACTCTAAATCAAACACGGTTTGTGCTAGCTCTTTGAAACTTGACACAATAAAGCAGTTTCAAGTTCTATCTCTATGGTTTGTTTGCTGTTGATGTAGCCCTAAGCAGAGACTGGCGAGAATCACTTTCATGGAAAGGGCCTTCCAAGCTTCCAAAAAACTACGAGTTGCCTGAAATCTCAGCACACCCTTTTTCATCCAATCTTGATGAAACTTTCAGGTAATGATCAGTACACCAATCCCACTTGGCTCGCCAAATTTCGTTCTTCTAGGTTAAACCATTCGTTGGCAGTAACCGGTTTCATTTTGAGGTTTCACTCTGTTATCTTCTATAGGGATACATGTATATGGAACTCTAAATCAAACACCGTTTGTGCTAGCTCTTTAAAACTTGACACAATAAAGCAGTTTCAAGTTCTATCTCTATGGTTTGTTTGCTGTTGATGTAGCCCTAAGCAGAGACAGGCGAGAATAACTTTCATGGAAAGGGCCTGCCAAGCTTCCAAAAAACTACGAGTTGCCTGAAATCTCAGCACACCCTTTTTCACCCAATCTTGATGAAACTTTCAGGTAATGATCAGTACACCAATCCCAGATGGCTCGCCAAATTTCGTTCTTCTAAGTTAAACCTTACGTTGGCAGTAACCGGTTTCATTTTGAGGTTTCACTCTGTTTTCTCCTATAGGGATACATGTATTTCGAACTCTAAATCAAACACGGTTTGTGCTAGCTCTTTGAAACTTGACACAATAAAGCAGTTTCAAGTTCTATCTCTATGGTTTGTTTGCTGTTGATGTAGCCCTAAGCAGAGACTGGCGAGAATCACTTTCATGGAAAGGGCCTGCCAAGCTTCCAAAAAACTACCAGTTGCCAGAAATCTCAGCACACCCTTTTTCACCCAATCTTGATGAAACTTTCAGGTAATGATCAGTACACCAATCCCACTTGGCTTGCCAAATTTCGTTTTTCTAGGTTAAACCGTTCGTTGGCAGTAACCGGTTTCATTTTGAGGTTTCACTCTGTTTTCCCCTATAGGGATACATGTATTTGCAACTCTAAATCAAACACGGTTTTTGCTAGCTCTTTGAAACTTGACACAATAAAGCAGTTTCAAGTTCTATCTCTATGGTTTGTTTGCTGTTGATGTAGCCCTAAGCAGAGACTGGCGAGAATCACTTTAATGGAAAGGGCCTGCCAAGCTTCCAAAAAACTACGAGTTGCCTGAATTCTCAGCACACACTTTTTCACCCAAACTTGATGAAACTTTCAGGTAATGATCAGTACACCAATCCCACTTGGCTCCCCAAATTTCGTACTTCTGGGTTAAACCGTTCGTTGGCAGTAACCGGTTTCATTTTGATGTTTCACTCTGTTTTCTCCTATAGGGATACATGTATTTGGAACTCTAAATCAAACACGGTTTGTGCTAGCTCTTTGAAACTTGACAAAATAAAGCAGTTTCAAGTTCTATCTCTATGGTTTGTTTGCTGTTGATTTAGCCCTAAGCAGAGACTGGGGGGAATCACTTTCATGGAAAGGGCCTGCCAAGCTTCCAAAAAACTACGAGTTGCCTGAAATCTCAGCACACCCTTTTTCACCCAATCTTGATGAAACTTTCAGGTAATGATCAGTACACCAATCCCACTTGGCTCGCCAAATTTTGTTCTTCTAGGTTAAACCGTTCGTTGGCAGTAACCGGTTTCATTTTGAGGTTTCACTCTGTTTTCTCCTATAGGGATACATGTATTTGGAACTCTAAATCCAACACGGTTTGTGCTAGCTCTTTGAAACTTGACACAATAAAGCAGTTTCAAGTTCTATCTCTGTGGTTTGTTTGCTGTTGATGTAGCCCTAAGCAGAGACTGGCGAGAATCACTTTCATGGAAAGGGCCTGCCAAGCTTCCAAAAAACTACGAGTTGCCCGAAATCTCAGCACACACTTTTTCACCCAATCTTGATGAAACTTTCAGGTAATGATCAGTACACCAATCCCACTTGGCTCGCCAAATTTCGTTCTTCTAGGTTAAACCGTTCGTTGGCAGTAACCGGTTTCATTTTGAGATTTCACTCTGTTTTCTCCTATAGGGATACATGTATTTGGAACTCTAAATCCAACACGGTTTGTGCTAGCTCTTTGAAACTTGACACAATAAAGCAGTTTCAAGTTCTATCTCTGTGGTTTGTTTGCTGTTGATGTAGCCCTAAGCAGAGACTGGCGAGAATCACTTTCATGGAAAGGGCCTGCCAAGCTTCCAAAAAACTACGAGTTGCCCGAAATCTCAGCACACACTTTTTCACCCAATCTTGATGAAACTTTCAGGTAATGATCAGTACACCAATCCCACTTGGCTCGCCAAATTTCGTTCTTCTAGGTTAAACCGTTCGTTGGCAGTAACCGGTTTCATTTTGAGGTTTCACTCCTTTTTCTCCTATAGGGATACATGTATTTGGAACTCTAAATCAAACACGGTTTGTGCTAGCTCTTTGAAACTTGACACAATAAAGCAGTTTCAAGTTCTATCTCTATGGTTTGTTTGCTGTTGATGTAGCCCTAAGCAGAGACTGGCGAGAATCACTTTCATGGAAAGGGCCTGCCAAGCTTCCAAAAAACTACGAGTTGCCTGAAATCTCAGCACACCCTTTTTCACCCAATCTTGATGAAACTTTCAGGTAATGATCAGTACACCAATCCCACTTGGCTCGCCAAATTTCGTTCTTCTAGGTTAAACCGTTCGTTGGCAGTAATCGGTTTCATTTTGAGGTTTCACTCTATTTTCTCCTATAGGGATACATGTATTTGGAACTCTAAATCAAACACGGTTTGTGCTCCTCTTTGAAATTTGACACAATAAAGCAGTTTCAAGTTCTATCTCTATGGATTGTTTGCTGTTGATGTAGCCCTAAGCAGAGACTGGCGAGAATCACTTTCATGGAAAGGGCCTGCCAAGCTTCCAAAAAACTACGAGTTGCCCGAAATCTCATGAAACAGTTTTTCACCCAATCTTGATGAAACTTTCAGTTAATGATCAGTACACCAAGCCCACTTGGCTCGCCAAATTTCGTTCTTCTAGGTTAAACCGTTCGTTCGCAGTAACCGGTTTCATTTTGAGGTTTCACTCTGCTTTCTCCTATAGGGATACATGTATTTGGAACTCTAAATCCAACACGGTTTGTGCTAGCTCTTTGAAACTTGAAACAATAAAGCAGTTTCAAATTCTATCTCTGGGGTTTGTTTGCTGTTGATGTATCCCTAAGCAGAGACTGGAGAGAATCACTTTCATGGAAAGGGCCTGCCAAGCTTCCAAAAAACTACGAGTTGCCCGAAATCTCAGCACACACTTTTTCACCCAATCTTGATGAAACTTTCAGGTAATGATCAGTACACCAATCCCACTTGGATCGCCAAATTTCGTTCTTCTAGGTTAAACCGTTCGTTGGCAGTAACCGGTTTCATTTTGAGGTTTCACTCTGTTTTCTCCTATAGGGATACATGTATTTGGAACTCTAAATCAAACACGGTTTGTGCTAGCTCTTTGAAACTTGACACAATAAAGCAGTTTCAAGTTCTATTTCTATGGTTTGTTTGCTGTTGATGTAGCCCTAAGCAGAGACTGGCGAGAATCACTTTCATGGAAAGGGCCTGCCAAGCTTCCAAAAAACTACGAGTTGCCCGAAATCTCAGCACATACTTTTTCACCCAATCTTGATGAAACTTTCAGGTAATGATCAGTACACCAATCCCACTTGGCTCGCCAAATTTCGTTCTTCTAGGTTAAACCGTTCGTTGGCAGTAACCGGTTTCATTTTGAGGTTTCACTCTGTTTTCTCCTATAGGGATACATGTATTTGGAACTCTAAATCAAACACGGTTTGTGCTAGCTCTTTGAAACTTGACACAATAAAGCAGTTTCAAGTTCTATCTCTATGGTTTGTTTGCTGTTGATGTAGCCCTAAGCAGAGACTGGCGAGAATCACTTTCATGGAAAGGGCCTGCCAAGCTTCCAAAAAACTACGAGTTTCCTGAAATCTCAGCACACCCTTTTTCACCCAATCTTGATGAAACTTTCAGGTAATGATCAGTACACCATTCCCACTTGGCTCGCCAAATTTCGTTCTTCTAGGTTAAACCGTTCGTTGGCAGTAACCGGTTTCATTTTGAGGTTTCACTCTGTTTTCTTCTATAGAGATACATGTACTTTTTCTCTTTTGAGTCTATATCTTAAGGTAAACATGGTTCTTTTTTTCTTTTTTCTTTTCTACAAACTATCTCCCCCCCCTCCCCAGCCCCACCCCATACTCATTATTCAGTGTATTGAATGGGAGTTTTAACTCTTTAGGAAGACAGCTAATTGATTTACAGTACTCTAAAACTAACCCTGAAAACTGATAATCTCATTCATTTACCATAACTTCAGTGCTGTTGTTGACAGAAAAGAAAAAGTTACCTTAAGGCTCAAGGGAAAGTAACTTATTAATTTGTGAATGCAGCATTATTTACTCTCCCATCCATTGGAAACTAGCAAAATGCATTCTGGATCAATAATACAAACTTTCTAACACTAGCAAAGATTTCTACTCTTCTTACATAGAGTCAGAACAATATTCATAAGCAGATTATCTAGGGGAGCCTGAGAAACCATGATCCACATCACACAAGGATTCCATGTATTTCATGATCAAAAAGTGCTTTATCTTTGAGAACTGTGTCAGGGTTAAAATGGAAATATACAATGCAAAATCACTTGACACTTTTTCAAGTGATTATACAAAGTGGAAAAGGAGCAAAAAGATGAAGGCTCTGCTCTCTGAACAGGCCTTATGCATGTAATTTTTAGGGTACACTAAATTAAAACTGTTTTGAGAATTAATAATAGTGGATTTTTTTCACCACTAAATTCTAAAACCTGAGATTGGACATCAAAGCAGTCAACTTTGTCATTCATCAGAGCAATTCTGATACTTCCTGTAGCCGCAGGTTTTATTAGTTGGCATTTATTCTTCCTTTTGAACCTTCATGCAAATGTTTCCAAAATCACTTTATAAAATCTCATGTCTTCTGATATAGCTCCAGATAAGACACTTTCTGTTTAATAGAAATCTTCACTACCAATCATGTCTACCAGTGACTTCCTTAGACTAGGCTCTTCACTCCAAAGCTGGGACTGGTGTCCTGCCAGTAGAGAATCTACAGAAATAATTTGCATGATTTAAAACCAAATCTTGATAGCAGGAGACAGCTTCCTGATCTAGATGTACAATTAAGAGTTTAGGTTGGAAATTACTTTAAAAGGGTTTTTTTTTGGGGGGAGGGGGAGGATGTCTTCAGTCTCTGTAAATACCAACATGCTTATTATGCATTGTAAACCAAGTGTGTATGCCTATGTATAAATTTGTAGAGCTGATTTCTGCTTCAAGTGAAGCTGCACCTTTAATTTTATAAGGTCCCCTCCACCTGTAACCCGAAATGTTTGTAAATAGAACACTAAAATTTGTAGTGATAGGATCAATTTGGGAATATCTGCTGAGAGACCAAAAAGTTCATTTTTTAAGTACCTTGGTTAAAGAGTAAAGATTATTCCTCTTGCTTATTTTTTAAAAGAAGAATGCACTTTAACAAACAGAGCTGCATGGGCAATTCAAACAAATCCGTGAAGTGCAGTACCCATTCAGAAATAACACTTCCTGAAAACCGTTCAAAAGCAGAGTCCAGACGGGCTGTTGATCTCACTGCCTGTAGGTTGAAGCTCAGATTCTGATCAATTTTTGAAACGAGCAGGGCTGCTTCAAAAGAGCAATGTGAATACAGCCAGAAGCTTCAGACAGGTCTGTAAAATGGCGGGTCCCGTATTTACCACTAACTAGCAAAACTGACAGAAAAAAACTCATAGAGAAAAAAGTTTAAGAATCCTTCCTGCTGGTGTGCACTCCTTACAATAGCAGACTTTTGCAAATGGAGTTTTACAGTCTATATTTAAAAATTGTATGTTTGTAACAAATAAAGTATGCAGAAAAGTGAATGACAAAAAATAAAAAAAAAAAAAAGAGATACATGTATTTGGAACTCTAAATCAAACACAGTTTGTGCTAGCTCTTTGAAACTTGACACAATAAAGCAGTTTCAAGTTCTATCTCTATGGTTTGTTTGCTGTTGATATAGCCCTAAGCAGAGACTGGCGAGAATCACTTTCATGGAAAGGGCCTGCCAAGCTTCCAAAAAACTACGAGTTGCCTGAAATCTCAGCACACCCTTTTTCACCCAATCTTGATGAAACTTTCAGGTAATTATCAGTACACCAATCCCACTTGGCTCGCCAAATTTCGTTCTTCTTGGTTAAACCGTTCGTTGGCAGTAACCGGTTTCATTTTGAGGTTTCACTCTGTTTTCTCCTATAGGGATACATGTATTTGGAACTCTAAATCAAACACGGTTTGTGCTAGCTCTTTGAAACTTGACACAATAAAGCAGTTTCAAGTTCTATCTCTATGGTTTGTTTGCTGTTGATGTAGCCCTAAGCAGAGACTGGCGAGAATCACTTTCATGGAAAGGGCCTGGCAAGCTTCCAAAAAACTACGAGTTGCCTGAAATCTCAGCACACCCTTTTTCACCCAATCTTGATGAAACTTTCAGGTAATGATCAGTACACCAATCCCACTTGGCTCGCCAAATTTCGTTCTTCTAGGTTAAACCGTTCGTTGGCAGTAACCGGTTTCATTTTGAGGTTTCACTCTGTTTTCTCCTATAGGGATACATGTATTTGGAACTCTAAATCAAACACGGTTTGTGCTAGCTCTTTGAAACTTGACACAATAAAGCAGTTTCAAGTTCTATCTCTATGGTTTGTTTGCTGTTGATGTAGCCCTAAGCAGAGACTGGCGAGAATCACTTTCATGGAAAGGGCCTGCCAAGCTTCCAAAAAACTACGAGTTGCCTGAAATCTCAGCACACCCTTTTTCACCCAATCTTGATGAAACTTTCAGGTACTGATCAGTACACCAAGCCCACTTGGCTCGCCAAATTTCGTTCTTCTAGGTTAAACCGTTCGTTGGCAGTAACCGGTTTCATTTTGAGGTTTCACTCTGTTTTCTCCTATAGGGATACATGTATTTGGAACTCTAAATCAAACACGGTTTGTGCTAGCTCTTTGAAACTTGACACAATAAAGCTGTTTCAAGTTCTATCTCTATGGTTTGTTTGCTGTTGATGTAGCCCTAAGCAGAGACTGGCGAGAATCACTTTCATGGAAAGGGCCTGCCAAGCTTCCAAAGAACTACGAGTTGCCTGAAATCTCAGCAAACACTTTTTCACCC
>NW_027526048.1:0-9679 GCF_052094955.1 Ictidomys tridecemlineatus | reverse complement strand
ACCCAATCTTGATGATACTTTCAGGTAATGATCAGTACACCAAGACCACTTGGCTCGCCAAATTTCGTTCTTCTAGGTTAAACCGTTCGTTGGCAGTAACCGGTTTCATTCTGAGGTTTCACTCTGTTTTCTCCTATAGGGATACATGTATTTGGAACTCTAAATCAAACACGGTTTGTGCTAGCTCTTTGAAACTTGACACAATAAAGCAGTTTCAAGTTCTATCTGTATGGTTTGTTTGCTGTTGATGTAGCCCTAAGCAGAGACTGGCGAGAATCACTTTCATGGAAAGGGCCTGCCAAGCTCCAAAAAACTACGAGTTGCCTGAAATCTCAGCAAACACTTTTTCACCCAATCTTGATGATACTTTCAGGTAATGATCAGTACACCAAGCCCACTTGGCTCGCCAAATTTCGTTCTTCTAGGTTAAACCATTCGTTGGCAGTAAAAGGTTTCATTTTGAGGTTTCACTCTGTTTTCTCCTATAGGGATGCATGTATTTGGAACTCTAAATCAAACTCGGTTTGTGCTAGCTCTTTGAAACTTGACACAATAAAGCAGTTTCAAGTTCTATCTCTATGGTTTGTTTGCTGTTGATGTAGCCCTAAGCAGAGACTGGCGAGAATCACTTTCATGGAAAGTGCCTGCCAAGCTCCAAAAAACTACGAGTTGCCTGAAATCTCAGCAAACACTTTTTCACCCAATCTTGATGATACTTTCAGGTAATGATCAGTACACCAAGCCCACTTGGCTCGCCAAATTTCGTTCTTCTAGGTTAAACCATTCGTTGGCAGTAACCGGTTTCATTCTGAGGTTTCACTCTGTTTTCTCCTATAGGGATACATGTATTTGGAACTCTAAATCAAACACGGTTTGTGCTAGCTCTTTGAAACTTGACACAATAAAGCAGTTTCAAGTTCTATCTCTATGGTTTGTTTGCTGTTGATGTAGCCCTAAGCAGAGACTGGCGAGAACCACTTTCATGGAAAGGGCCTGCCAAGCTCCAAAAAACTACGAGTTGCCTGAAATCTCAGCAACCACTTTTTCACCCAATCTTGATGATACTTTCAGGTAATGATCAGTACACCAAGCCCACTTGGCTCGCCAAATTTCGTTCTTCTAGGTTAAACCGTTCGTTGGCAGTAACCGGTTTCATTCTGAGGTTTCACTCTGTTTTCTCCTATAGGGATACATGTATTTGGAACTCTAAATCAAACACGGTTTGTGCTAGCTCTTTGAAACTTGACAGAATAAAGCAGTTTCAAGTTCTATCTCTATGGTTTGTTTGCTGTTGATGTAGCCCTAAGCAGAGACTGGCGAGAATCACTTTCATGGAAAGTGCCTGCCAAGCTCCAAAAAACTACGAGTTGCCTGAAATCTCAGCAAACACTTTTTCACCCAATCTTGATGATACTTTCAGGTAATGATCAGTACACCAAGCCCACTTGGCTCGCCAAATTTCGTTCTTCTAGGTTAAACCGTTCGTTGGCAGTAACCGGTTTCATTCTGAGGTTTCACTCTGTTTTCTCCTATAGGGATACATGTATTTGGAACTCTAAATCAAACACGGTTTGTGCTAGCTCTTTGAAACTTGACACAATAAAGCAGTTTCAAGTTCTATCTCTATGGTTTGTTTGCTGTTGATGTAGCCCTAAGCAGAGACTGGCGAGAACCACTTTCATGGAAAGGGCCTGCCAAGCTCCAAAAAACTACGAGTTGCCTGAAATCTCAGCAACCACTTTTTCACCCAATCTTGATGATACTTTCAGGTAATGATCAGTACACCAAGCCCACTTGGCTCGCCAAATTTCGTTCTTCTAGGTTAAACCGTTCGTTGGCAGTAACCGGTTTCATTCTGAGGTTTCACTCTGTTTTCTCCTATAGGGATACATGTATTTGGAACTCTAAATCAAACACGGTTTGTGCTAGCTCTTTGAAACTTGACACAATAAAGCAGTTTCAAGTTCTATCTCTATGGTTTGTTTGCTGTTGATGTAGCCCTAAGCAGAGACTGGCGAGAATCACTTTCATGGAAAGGGCCTGCCAAGCTCCAAAAAACTACGAGTTGCCTGAAATCTCAGCAAACACTTTTTCACCCAATCTTGATGATACTTTCAGGTAATGATCAGTACACCAAGTCCACTTGGCTCGCCAAATTTCGTTCTTCTAGGTTAAACCGTTCGTTGGCAGTAACCGGTTTCATTTTGAGGTTTCACTCTGTTTTCTCCTATAGGGATACATGTATTTGGAACTCTAAATCAAACACGGTTTATGCTAGCTCTTTGAAACTTGACACAATAAAGCAGTTTCAAGTTCTATCTCTATGGTTTGTTTGCTGTTGATGTAGCCCTAAGCAGAGACTGGCGAGAATCACTTTCATGGAAAGGGCCTGCCAAGCTCCAAAAAACTACGAGTTGCCTGAAATCTCAGCAAACACTTTTTCACCCAATCTTGATGATACTTTCAGGTAATGATCAGTACACCAAGCCCACTTGGCTCGCCAAATTTCGTTCTTCTAGGTTAAACCGTTCCTTGGCAGTAACGGGTTTCATTCTGAGGTTTCACTCTGTTTTCTCCTATAGGGATACATGTATTTGGAACTCTAAATCAAACACGGTTTGTGCTAGCTCTTTGAAACTTGACACAATAAAGCAGTTTCAAGTTCTATCTCTATGGTTTGTTTGCTGTTGATGTAGCCCTAAGCAGAGACTGGCGAGAACCACTTTCATGGAAAGGGCCTGCCAAGCTCCAAAAAACTACGAGTTGCCTGAAATCTCAGCAACCACTTTTTCACCCAATCTTGATGATACTTTCAGGTAATGATCAGTACACCAAGCCCACTTGGCTCGCCAAATTTCGTTCTTCTAGGTTAAACCGTTCGTTGGCAGTAACCGGTTTCATTTTGAGGTTTCACTCTGTTTTCTCCTATAGGGATACATGTATTTGGAACTCTAAATCAAACACGGTTTGTGCTAGCTCTTTGAAACTTGACACAATAAAGCAGTTTCAAGTTCTATCTCTATGGTTTGTTTGCTGTTGATGTAGCCCTAAGCAGAGACTGGCGAGAATCACTTTCATGGAAAGGGCCTGCCAAGCTCCAAAAAACTACGAGTTGCCTGAAATCTCAGCAACCACTTTTTCACCCAATCTTGATGATACTTTCAGGTAATGATCAGTACACCAAGCCCACTTGGCTCGCCAAATTTCGTTCTTCTAGGTTAAACCGTTCGTTGGCAGTAACCGGTTTCATTCTGAGGTTTCACTCTGTTTTCTCCTATAGGGATACATGTATTTGGAACTCTAAATCAAACACGGTTTGTGCTAGCTATTTGAAACTTGACACAATAAAGCAGTTTCAAGTTCTATCTGTATGGTTTGTTTGCTGTTGATGTAGCCCTAAGCAGAGACTGGCGAGAATCACTTTCATGGAAAGGGCCTGCCAAGCTCCAAAAAACTACGAGTTGCCTGAAATCTCAGCAAACACTTTTTCACCCAATCTTGATGATACTTTCAGGTAATGATCAGTACACCAAGCCCACTTGGCTCGCCAAATTTCGTTCTTCTAGGTTAAACCGTTCGTTGGCAGTAACCTGTTTCATTTTGAGGTTTCACTCTGTTTTCTCCTATAGGGATGCATGTATTTGGAACTCTAAATCAAACACGGTTTGTGCTAGCTCTTTGAAACTTGACACAATAAAGCAGTTTCAAGTTCTATCTCTATGGTTTGTTTGCTGTTGATGTAGCCCTAAGCAGAGACTGGCGAGAACCACTTTCATGGAAAGTGCCTGCCAAGCTCCAAAAAACTACGAGTTGCCTGAAATCTCAGCAAACACTTTTTCACCCAATCTTGATGATACTTTCAGGTAATGATCAGTACACCAAGCCCACTTGGCTCGCCAAATTTCGTTCTTCTAGGTTAAACCGTTCGTTGGCAGTAACCGGTTTCATTCTGAGGTTTCACTCTGTTTTCTCCTATAGGGATACATGTATTTGGAACTCTAAATCAAACACGGTTTGTGCTAGCTCTTTGAAACTTGACACAATAAAGCAGTTTCAAGTTCTATCTCTATGGTTTGTTTGCTGTTGATGTAGCCCTAAGCAGAGACTGGCGAGAATCACTTTCATGGAAAGGGCCTGCCAAGCTCCAAAAAACTACGAGTTGCCTGAAATCTCAGCAACCACTTTTTCACCCAATCTTGATGATACTTTCAGGTAATGATCAGTACACCAAGCCCACTTGGCTCGCCAAATTTCGTTCTTCTAGGTTAAACCGTTCGTTGGCAGTAACCGGTTTCATTCTGAGGTTTCACTCTGTTTTCTCCTATAGGGATACATGTATTTGGAACTCTAAATCAAACACGGTTTGTGCTAGCTCTTTGAAACTTGACACAATAAAGCAGTTTCAAGTTCTATCTGTATGGTTTGTTTGCTGTTGATGTAGCCCTAAGCAGAGACTGGCGAGAATCACTTTCATGGAAAGGGCCTGCCAAGCTCCAAAAAACTACGAGTTGCCTGAAATCTCAGCAAACACTTTTTCACCCAATCTTGATGATACTTTCAGGTAATGATCAGTACACCAAGCCCACTTGGCTCGCCAAATTTCGTTCTTCTAGGTTAAACCGTTCGTTGGCAGTAACCGGTTTCATTTTGAGGTTTCACTCTGTTTTCTCCTATAGGGATGCATGTATTTGGAACTCTAAATCAAACACGGTTTGTGCTAGCTCTTTGAAACTTGACACAATAAAGCAGTTTCAAGTTCTATCTCTATGGTTTGTTTGCTGTTGATGTAGCCCTAAGCAGAGACTGGCGAGAACCACTTTCATGGAAAGTGCCTGCCAAGCTCCAAAAAACTACGAGTTGCCTGAAATCTCAGCAACCACTTTTTCACCCAATCTTGATGATACTTTCAGGTAATGATCAGTACACCAAGCCCACTTGGCTCGCCAAATTTCGTTCTTCTAGGTGAAACCGTTCGTTGGCAGTAACCGGTTTCATTCTGAGGTTTCACTCTGTTTTCTCCTATAGGGATACATGTATTTGGAACTCTAAATCAAACACGGTTTGTGCTAGCTCTTTGAAACTTGACACAATAAAGCAGTTTCAAGTTCTATCTCTATGGTTTGTTTGCTGTTGATGTAGCCCTAAGCAGAGACTGGCGAGAATCACTTTCATGGAAAGGGCCTGCCAAGCTCCAAAAAACTACGAGTTGCCTGAAATCTCAGCAACAACTTTTTCACCCAATCTTGATGATACTTTCAGGTAATGATCAGTACACCAAGCCCACTTGGCTCGCCAAATTTCGTTCTTCTAGGTTAAACCGTTCGTTGGCAGTAACCGGTTTCATTTTGAGGTTTCACTCTGTTTTCTCCTATAGGGATGCATGTATTTGGAACTCTAAATCAAACACGGTTTGTGCTAGCTCTTTGAAACTTGACACAATAAAGCAGTTTCAAGTTCTATCTCTATGGTTTGTTTGCTGTTGATGTAGCCCTAAGCAGAGACTGGCGAGAATCACTTTAATGGAAAGTGCCTGCCAAGCTCCAAAAAACTTCGAGTTGCCTGAAATCTCAGCAAACACTTTTTCACCCAATCTTGATGATACTTTCAGGTAATGATCAGTACACCAAGCCCACTTGGCTCGCCAAATTTCGTTCTTCTAGGTTAAACCGTTCGTTGGCAGTAACCGGTTTCATTCTGAGGTTTCACTCTGTTTTCTCCTATAGGGATACATGTATTTGGAACTCTAAATCAAACACGGTTTGTGCTAGCTCTTTGAAACTTGACACAATAAAGCAGTTTCAAGTTCTATCTCTATGGTTTGTTTGCTGTTGATGTAGCCCTAAGCAGAGACTGGCGAGAACCACTTTCATGGAAAGGGCCTGCCAAGCTCCAAAAAACTACGAGTTGCCTGAAATCTCAGCAACCACTTTTTCACCCAATCTTGATGATACTTTCAGGTAATGATCAGTACACCAAGCCCACTTGGCTCGCCAAATTTCGTTCTTCTAGGTTAAACCGTTCGTTGGCAGTAACCGGTTTCATTCTGAGGTTTCACTCTGTTTTCTCCTATAGGGATACATGTATTTGGAACTCTAAATCAAACACGGTTTGTGCTAGCTCTTTGAAACTTGACACAATAAAGCAGTTTCAAGTTCTATCTCTATGGTTTGTTTGCTGTTGATGTAGCCCTAAGCAGAGACTGGCGAGAATCACTTTCATGGAAAGGGCCTGCCAAGCTCCAAAAAACTACGAGTTGCCTGAAATCTCAGCAAACACTTTTTCACCCAATCTTGATGATACTTTCAGGTAATGATCAGTACACCAAGTCCACTTGGCTCGCCAAATTTCGTTCTTCTAGGTTAAACCGTTCGTTGGCAGTAACCGGTTTCATTTTGAGGTTTCACTCTGTTTTCTCCTATAGGGATACATGTATTTGGAACTCTAAATCAAACACGGTTTATGCTAGCTCTTTGAAACTTGACACAATAAAGCAGTTTCAAGTTCTATCTCTATGGTTTGTTTGCTGTTGATGTAGCCCTAAGCAGAGACTGGCGAGAATCACTTTCATGGAAAGGGCCTGCCAAGCTCCAAAAAACTACGAGTTGCCTGAAATCTCAGCAAACACTTTTTCACCCAATCTTGATGATACTTTCAGGTAATGATCAGTACACCAAGCCCACTTGGCTCGCCAAATTTCGTTCTTCTAGGTTAAACCGTTCCTTGGCAGTAACGGGTTTCATTCTGAGGTTTCACTCTGTTTTCTCCTATAGGGATACATGTATTTGGAACTCTAAATCAAACACGGTTTGTGCTAGCTCTTTGAAACTTGACACAATAAAGCAGTTTCAAGTTCTATCTCTATGGTTTGTTTGCTGTTGATGTAGCCCTAAGCAGAGACTGGCGAGAACCACTTTCATGGAAAGGGCCTGCCAAGCTCCAAAAAACTACGAGTTGCCTGAAATCTCAGCAACCACTTTTTCACCCAATCTTGATGATACTTTCAGGTAATGATCAGTACACCAAGCCCACTTGGCTCGCCAAATTTCGTTCTTCTAGGTTAAACCGTTCGTTGGCAGTAACCGGTTTCATTTTGAGGTTTCACTCTGTTTTCTCCTATAGGGATACATGTATTTGGAACTCTAAATCAAACACGGTTTGTGCTAGCTCTTTGAAACTTGACACAATAAAGCAGTTTCAAGTTCTATCTCTATGGTTTGTTTGCTGTTGATGTAGCCCTAAGCAGAGACTGGCGAGAATCACTTTCATGGAAAGGGCCTGCCAAGCTCCAAAAAACTACGAGTTGCCTGAAATCTCAGCAACCACTTTTTCACCCAATCTTGATGATACTTTCAGGTAATGATCAGTACACCAAGCCCACTTGGCTCGCCAAATTTCGTTCTTCTAGGTTAAACCGTTCGTTGGCAGTAACCGGTTTCATTCTGAGGTTTCACTCTGTTTTCTCCTATAGGGATACATGTATTTGGAACTCTAAATCAAACACGGTTTGTGCTAGCTATTTGAAACTTGACACAATAAAGCAGTTTCAAGTTCTATCTGTATGGTTTGTTTGCTGTTGATGTAGCCCTAAGCAGAGACTGGCGAGAATCACTTTCATGGAAAGGGCCTGCCAAGCTCCAAAAAACTACGAGTTGCCTGAAATCTCAGCAAACACTTTTTCACCCAATCTTGATGATACTTTCAGGTAATGATCAGTACACCAAGCCCACTTGGCTCGCCAAATTTCGTTCTTCTAGGTTAAACCGTTCGTTGGCAGTAACCGGTTTCATTTTGAGGTTTCACTCTGTTTTCTCCTATAGGGATGCATGTATTTGGAACTCTAAATCAAACACGGTTTGTGCTAGCTCTTTGAAACTTGACACAATAAAGCAGTTTCAAGTTCTATCTCTATGGTTTGTTTGCTGTTGATGTAGCCCTAAGCAGAGACTGGCGAGAACCACTTTCATGGAAAGTGCCTGCCAAGCTCCAAAAAACTACGAGTTGCCTGAAATCTCAGCAAACACTTTTTCACCCAATCTTGATGATACTTTCAGGTAATGATCAGTACACCAAGCCCACTTGGCTCGCCAAATTTCGTTCTTCTAGGTTAAACCGTTCGTTGGCAGTAACCGGTTTCATTCTGAGGTTTCACTCTGTTTTCTCCTATAGGGATACATGTATTTGGAACTCTAAATCAAACACGGTTTGTGCTAGCTCTTTGAAACTTGACACAATAAAGCAGTTTCAAGTTCTATCTCTATGGTTTGTTTGCTGTTGATGTAGCCCTAAGCAGAGACTGGCGAGAATCACTTTCATGGAAAGGGCCTGCCAAGCTCCAAAAAACTACGAGTTGCCTGAAATCTCAGCAACCACTTTTTCACCCAATCTTGATGATACTTTCAGGTAATGATCAGTACACCAAGCCCACTTGGCTCGCCAAATTTCGTTCTTCTAGGTTAAACCGTTCGTTGGCAGTAACCGGTTTCATTCTGAGGTTTCACTCTGTTTTCTCCTATAGGGATACATGTATTTGGAACTCTAAATCAAACACGGTTTGTGCTAGCTCTTTGAAACTTGACACAATAAAGCAGTTTCAAGTTCTATCTGTATGGTTTGTTTGCTGTTGATGTAGCCCTAAGCAGAGACTGGCGAGAATCACTTTCATGGAAAGGGCCTGCCAAGCTCCAAAAAACTACGAGTTGCCTGAAATCTCAGCAAACACTTTTTCACCCAATCTTGATGATACTTTCAGGTAATGATCAGTACACCAAGCCCACTTGGCTCGCCAAATTTCGTTCTTCTAGGTTAAACCGTTCGTTGGCAGTAACCGGTTTCATTTTGAGGTTTCACTCTGTTTTCTCCTATAGGGATGCATGTATTTGGAACTCTAAATCAAACACGGTTTGTGCTAGCTCTTTGAAACTTGACACAATAAAGCAGTTTCAAGTTCTATCTCTATGGTTTGTTTGCTGTTGATGTAGCCCTAAGCAGAGACTGGCGAGAACCACTTTCATGGAAAGTGCCTGCCAAGCTCCAAAAAACTACGAGTTGCCTGAAATCTCAGCAACCACTTTTTCACCCAATCTTGATGATACTTTCAGGTAATGATCAGTACACCAAGCCCACTTGGCTCGCCAAATTTCGTTCTTCTAGGTGAAACCGTTCGTTGGCAGTAACCGGTTTCATTCTGAGGTTTCACTCTGTTTTCTCCTATAGGGATACATGTATTTGGAACTCTAAATCAAACACGGTTTGTGCTAGCTCTTTGAAACTTGACACAATAAAGCAGTTTCAAGTTCTATCTCTATGGTTTGTTTGCTGTTGATGTAGCCCTAAGCAGAGACTGGCGAGAATCACTTTCATGGAAAGGGCCTGCCAAGCTCCAAAAAACTACGAGTTGCCTGAAATCTCAGCAACAACTTTTTCACCCAATCTTGATGATACTTTCAGGTAATGATCAGTACACCAAGCCCACTTGGCTCGCCAAATTTCGTTCTTCTAGGTTAAACCGTTCGTTGGCAGTAACCGGTTTCATTTTGAGGTTTCACTCTGTTTTCTCCTATAGGGATGCATGTATTTGGAACTCTAAATCAAACACGGTTTGTGCTAGCTCTTTGAAACTTGACACAATAAAGCAGTTTCAAGTTCTATCTCTATGGTTTGTTTGCTGTTGATGTAGCCC
>NW_027526047.1:0-9714 GCF_052094955.1 Ictidomys tridecemlineatus | reverse complement strand
ATAGAACTTGAAACTGCTTTATTGTGTCAAGTTTCAAAGAGCTAGCACAAACCGTGTTTGATTTAGAGTTCCAAATACATGTATCCCTATAGGAGAAAACAGAGTGAAACCTCAAAATGAAACCGGTTACTGCCAACGAACGGTTTCACCTAGAAGAACGAGATTTGGCGAGCCAAGTGGGATTGGTGTACTGATCATTACCTGAAAGTTTCATCAAGATTGGGTGAAAAAGTGTGTGCTGAGATTTCAGGCAACTCGTAGTTTTTTGGAAGCTTGGCAGGCCCTTTCCATGAAAGTGATTCTCGCCAGTCTCTGCTTAGGGCTACATCAACAGCAAACAAACCATGGAGATAGAACTTGAAACTGCTTTATTGTGCCAAGTTTCAACGAGCTAGCACAAACCGTGTTTGATTTAGAGTTCCAAACACATGTATCCCTATAGGAGAAAACAGAGTGAAACCTCAAAATGAAACCGGTTACTGCCAACGAACGGTTTCACCTTGAAGAACGAGATTTGGCGAGCCAAGTGGGATTGGTGTACTGATCATCACCTGAAAGTTTCATCAAGATTGGGTGAGAAAGTGTGTGCTGAAATTTCAGGACACTCGTAGTTTTTTGGAAGCTTGGCAGGCCTTTTCCGTGAAAGTGATTCTCGCCAGTCTCTGCTTAGGGCTACATCAAGAGCAAACAAACCATAGAGATAGAACTTGAAACTGCTTTATTGTGTCAAGTTTCAAAGAGCTAGCACAAACCGTGTTTGATTTAGAGTTCCAAATACATGTATCCCTATAGGAGAAAACAGAGTGAAACCTCAAAATGAAACCGGTTACTGCCAACGAACGGTTTCACCTAGAAGAACGAGATTTGGCGAGCCAAGTGGGATTGGTGTACTGATCATTACCTGAAAGTTTCATCAAGATTGGGTGAAAAAGTGTGTGCTGAGATTTCAGGCAACTCGTAGTTTTTTGGAAGCTTGGCAGGCCCTTTCCATGAAAGTGATTCTCGCCAGTCTCTGCTTAGGGCTACATCAACAGCAAACAAACCATGGAGATAGAACTTGAAACTGCTTTATTGTGTCAAGTTTCAAAGAGCTAGCACAAACCGTGTTTGATTTAGAGTTCCAAATACATGTATCCCTATAGGAGAAAACAGAGTGAAACCTCAAAATGAAACCGGTTACTGCCAACGAACGGTTTCACCTAGAAGAACGAGATTTGGCGAGCCAAGTGGGGTTGGTGTACTGATCATTACCTGAAAGTTTCATCAAGATTGGGTGAAAAAGTGTGTGCTGAGATTTCAGGCAACTCGTAGTTTTTTGGAAGCTTGGAAGGCCCTTTCCATGAAAGTGATTCTCGCCAGTCTCTGCTTAGGGCTACATCAACAGCAAACAAACCATGGAGATAGAACTTGAAACTGCTTTATTGTGCCAAGTTTTAACGAGCTAGCACAAACCGTGTTTGATTTAGAGTTCCAAATACATGTATCTTTATAGGAGAAAACAGAGTGAAACCTCAAAATGAAACCGGTTACTGCCAACGAACGGTTTCACCTAGAAGAACGAGATTTGGCGAGCATAGTGGGATTGGTGTACTGATCATTACCTGAAAGTTTCATCAAGATTGGGTGAAAAACTGTGTGCTGAGATTTCAGGAAACTCGTAGTTTTTTGGAAGCTTGGCAGGCCCTTTCCATGAAAGTGATTCTCGCCAGTCTCTGCTTAGGGCTACATCAACAGAAAACAAACCACAGAGATAGAACTTGAAACTGCTTTATTTTGTCAAGTTTCAAAGAGCTAGCACAAACCGTGTTTGATTTAGAGTTCCAAATACATGTATCCATATAGGAGAAAACAGAGTGAAACCTCAAAATGAAACCGGTTACTGCCAACGAACGGTTTCACCTAGAAGAACGAGATTTTGGCGAGCCAAGTGGGATTGGTGTACTGATCATTACCTGAAAGTTTCATCAAGATTGGGTGAAAAAGTGTGTGCTGAGATTTCAGGCAACTCGTAGTTTTTTGGAAGCTTGGAAGGCCCTTTCCATGAAAGTGATTCTCGCCAGTCTCTGCTTAGGGCTACATCAACAGCAAACAAACCATGGAGATAGAACTTGAAACTGCTTTATTGTGCCAAGTTTCAACGAGCTAGCACAAACCGTGTTTGATTTAGAGTTCCAAATACATGTATCTTTATAGGAGAAAACAGAGTGAAACCTCAAAATGAAACCGGTTACTGCCAACGAACGGTTTCACCTAGAAGAACGAGATTTGGCGAGCCTAGTGGGATTGGTGTACTGATCATTACCTGAAAGTTTCATCAAGATTGGGTGAAAAAGTGTGTGCTGAGATTTCAGGCAACTCGTAGTTTTTTGGAAGCTTGGCAGGCCCTTTCCATGAAAGTGATTCTCGCCAGTCTCTGCTTAGGGCTACATCAACAGCAAACAACCATGGAGATAGAACTTGAAACTGCTTTATTGTGCCAAGTTTCAAAGAGCTAGCACAAACCGTGTTTGATTTAGAGTTCCAAATACATGTATCCCTATAAAAGAAAACAGAGTGAAACCTCAAAATGAAACCGGTTACTGCCAACGAACGGTTTCACCTAGAAGAACGAGATTTGGCGAGCCAAGTGGGATTGGTGTACTGATCATTACCTGAAAGTTTCATCAAGATTGGGTGAAAAACTGTGTGCTGAGATTTCAGGAAACTCGTAGTTTTTTGGAAGCTTGGCAGGCCCTTTCCATGAAAGTGATTCTCGCCAGTCTCTGCTTAGGGCCACATCAACAGCAAACAAACCATACAGATAGAACTTGAAACTGCTTTATTGTGTCAAGTTTCAAAGAGCTAGCACAAACCGTGTTTGATTTAGAGTTCCAAATACATGTATCCCTATAGGAGAAAACAGAGTGAAACCTCAAAATGAAACCGGTTACTGCCAACGAACGGTTTCACCTAGAAGAACGAGATTTGGCGAGCCAACTGGGATTGGTGTACTGATCATTACCTGAAAGTTTCATCAAGATTGGGTGAAAAAGTGTGTGCTGAGATTTCAGGCAACTCGTAGTTTTTTGGAAGCTTGGCAGGCCCTTTCCATGAAAGTGATTCTCGCCAGTCTCTGCTTAGGGCTACATCAACAGCAAACAAACCATGGAGATAGAACTTGAAACTGCTTTATTGTGTCAAGTTTCAAAGAGCTAGCACAAACCGTGTTTGATTTAGAGTTCCAAATACATGTATCCCTATAGGAGAAAACAGAGTGAAACCTCAAAATGAAACCGGTTACTGCCAACGAACGGTTTCACCTAGAAGAACGAGATTTGGCGAGCCAAGTGGGATTGGTGTACTGATCATTACCTGAAAGTTTCATCAAGATTGGGTGAAAAAGTGTGTGCTGAGATTTCAGGCAACTCGTAGTTTTTTGGAAGCTTGGCAGGCCCTTTCCATGAAAGTGATTCTCGCCAGTCTCTGCTTAGGGCTACATCAACAGCAAACAAACCATGGAGATAGAACTTGAAACTGCTTTATTGTGCCAAGTTTCAACGAGCTAGCACAAACCGTGTTTGATTTAGAGTTCCAAATACATGTATCCCTATAGGAGAAAACAGAGTGAAACCTCAAAATGAAACCGATTACTGCCAACGAACGGTTTCACCTAGAAGAACGAGATTTGGCGAGCCAAGTGGGATTGGTGTACTGATCATCACCTGAAAGTTTCATCAAGATTGGGTGAGAAAGTGTGTGCTGAAATTTCAGGACACTCGTAGTTTTTTGGAAGCTTGGCAGGCCCTTTCCGTGAAAGTGATTCTCGCCAGTCTCTGCTTAGGGCTACATCAACAGCAAACAAACCATAGAGATAGAACTTGAAACTGCTTTATTGTGTCAAGTTTCAAAGAGCTAGCACAAACCATGTTTGATTTAGAGTTCCAAATACATGTATCCCTATAGGAGAAAACAGAGTGAAACCTCAAAATGAAACCGGTTACTGCCAACGAATGGTTTCACCTAGAAGAACGAGATTTGGCGAGCCAAGTGGGATTGGTGTACTGATCATTACCTGAAAGTTTCATCAAGATTGGGTGAAAAAGTGTCTGCTGAGATTTCAGGACACTCGTAGTTTTTTGGAAGCTTGGCAGGCCCTTTCCATGAAAGTGATTCTCGCCAGTCTCTGCTTAGGGCTACATCAACAGCAAACAAACCATTGAGATAGAACTTGAAACTGCTTTATTGTGTCAAGTTTCAAAGAGCTAGCACAAACCGTGTTTGATTTAGAGTTCCAAATACATGTATCCCTATATGAGAAAACAGAGTGAAACCTCAAAATGAAACCGGTTACTGCCAACGAACGGTTTCACCTAGAAGAACAAGATTTGGCGAGCCAAGTGGGAATGGTGGACTGATCATTACCTGAAAGTTTCATCAAGATTGGGTGAAAAAGTGTGTGCTGAGATTTCAGGGAACTCGTAGTTTTTTGGAAGCTTGGCAGGCCCTTTCCATGAAAGTGATTCTCGCCAGTCTCTGCTTAGGGCTACATCAACAGCAAACAAACCATGGAGATAGAACTTGAAACTGCTTTATTGTGCCAAGTTTCAAAGAGCTTGCACAAACCGTGTTTGATTTAGAGTTCCAAATACATGTATCCCTATAGGAAAAAACAGAGTGAAACCTCAAAATGAAACCGGTTACTGCCAACGAACGGTTTCATTTAGAAGAACGAGATTTGGCGAGCCAAGTGGGATTGGTGTATTGATAATCACCTGAAAGTTTCATCAAGATTGGGTGAGAAAGTGTGTGCTGAGATTTCAGGACACTCGTAGTTTTTTGGAAGGTTGGCAGGCCCTTTCCATGAAAGTGATTCTCGCCAGTCTCTGCTTAGGGCTACATCAACAGCAAACAAACCATGGAGATAGAACTTGAAACTGCTTTATTGTGCCAAGTTTCAAAGAGCTAGCACAAACCGTGTTTGATTTAGAGTTCCAAATACATGTATCCCTATAGGAGAAAACAGAGTGAAACCTCAAAATGAAACCGGTTACTGCCAACGAAGGGTTTCACCTAGAAGAACGAGATTTGGCGAGCCAAGTGGGATTGGTGTACTGATCATTACCTGAAAGTTTCATCAAGATTGGGTGAAAAAGTGTCTGCTGAGATTTCAGGACACTCGTAGTTTTTTGGAAGCTTGGCAGGCCCTTTCCATGAAAGTGATTCTTGCCAATCTCTGCTTAGGGCTACATCAACAGCAAACAACCATAGAGATAGAACTTGAAACTGCTTTATTGTGTCAAGTTTCAAAGAGCTAGCACAAACCGTGTTTGATTTAGAGTTCCAAATACATGTATCCCTATAGGAGAAAACAGAGTGAAACCTCAAAATGAAACCGGTTACTGCCAACGAACGGTTTCACCTAGAAGAACAAGATTTGGCGAGCCAAGTGGGATTGGTGTACTGATCATCACCTGAAAGTTTCATCAAGATTGGGTGAGAAAGTGTGTGCTGAGATTTCAGGACACTCGTAGTTTTTTGGAAGGTTGTCAGGCCCTTTCCATGAAAGTGATTCTCGCCAGTCTCTGCTTAGGGCTACATCAACAGCAAACAAACCATGGAGATAGAACTTGAAACTGCTTTATTGTGTCAAGTTTCAAAGAGCTAGCACAAACCGTGTTTGATTTAGAGTTCCAAATACATGTATCCCTATAGGAGAAAACAGAGTGAAACCTCAAAATGAAACCGGTTACTGCCAACGAACGGTTTCACCTAGAAGAACGAGATTTGGCGAGCCAAGTGGGATTGGTGGACTGATCATTACCTGAAAGTTTCATCAAGATTGGGTGAAAAAGTGTGTGCTGAGATTTCAGGCAACTCGTAGTTTTTTGGAAGCTTGGCAGGCCCTTTCCATGAAAGTGATTCTCGCCAGTCTCTGCTTAGGGCTACATCAACAGCAAACAAACCATGGAGATAGAACTTGAAACTGCTTTATTGTGCCAAGTTTCAACGAGCTAGCACAAACCGTGTTTGATTTAGAGTTCCAAATACATGTATCTTTATAGGAGAAAACAGAGTGAAACCTCAAAATGAAACCGGTTACTGCCAACGAACGGTTTCACCTAGAAGAACGAGATTTGGCGAGCCAAGTGGGATTGGTGTACTGATCATTACCTGAAAGTTTCATCAAGATTGGGTGAAAAAGTGTGTGCTGAGATTTCAGGCAACTCGTAGTTTTTTGGAAGCTTGGCAGGCCCTTTCCATGAAAGTGATTCTCGCCAGTCTCTGCTTAGGGCTACATCAACAGCAAACAAACCATGGAGATAGAACTTGAAACTGCTTTATTGTGTCAAGTTTCAAAGAGCTAGCACAAACCGTGTTTGATTTAGAGTTCCAAATACATGTATCCCTATAGGAGAAAACAGAGTGAAACCTCAAAATGAAACCGGTTACTGCCAACGAACGGTTTCACCTAGAAGAACGAGATTTGGCGAGCCAAGTGGGATTGGTGTACTGATCATTACCTGAAAGTTTCATCAAGATTGGGTGAAAAAGTGTGTGCTGAGATTTCAGGCAACTCGTAGTTTTTTGGAAGCTTGGCAGGCCCTTTCCATGAAAGTGATTCTCGCCAGTCTCTGCTTAGGGCTACATCAACAGCAAACAAACCATGGAGATAGAACTTGAAACTGCTTTATTGTGCCAAGTTTCAACGAGCTAGCACAAACCGTGTTTGATTTAGAGTTCCAAACACATGTATCCCTATAGGAGAAAACAGAGTGAAACCTCAAAATGAAACCGGTTACTGCCAACGAACGGTTTCACCTAGAAGAACGAGATTTGGCGAGCCAAGTGGGATTGGTGTACTGATCATCACCTGAAAGTTTCATCAAGATTGGGTGAGAAAGTGTGTGCTGAAATTTCAGGACACTCGTAGTTTTTTGGAAGCTTGGCAGGCCCTTTCCGTGAAAGTGATTCTCGCCAGTCTCTGCTTAGGGCTACATCAAGAGCAAACAAACCATAGAGATAGAACTTGAAACTGCTTTATTGTGTCAAGTTTCAAAGAGCTAGCACAAACCGTGTTTGATTTAGAGTTCCAAATACATGTATCCCTATAGGAGAAAACAGAGTGAAACCTCAAAATGAAACCGGTTACTGCCAACGAACGGTTTCACCTAGAAGAACGAGATTTGGCGAGCCAAGTGGGATTGGTGTACTGATCATTACCTGAAAGTTTCATCAAGATTGGGTGAAAAAGTGTGTGCTGAGATTTCAGGCAACTCGTAGTTTTTTGGAAGCTTGGCAGGCCCTTTCCATGAAAGTGATTCTCGCCAGTCTCTGCTTAGGGCTACATCAACAGCAAACAAACCATGGAGATAGAACTTGAAACTGCTTTATTGTGCCAAGTTTCAACGAGCTAGCACAAACCGTGTTTGATTTACAGTTCCAAATACATGTATCCTTATAGGAGAAAACAGAGTGAAACCTCAAAATGAAACCGGTTACTGCCAACGAACGGTTTCACCTAGAAGAACGAGATTTGGCGAGCCAAGTGGGATTGGTGTACTGATCATTACCTGAAAGTTTCATCAAGATTGGGTGAAAAAGTGTGTGCTGAGATTTCAGGCAACTCGTAGTTTTTTGGAAGCTTGGCAGGCCCTTTCCATGAAAGTGATTCTCGCCAGTCTCTGTTTAGGGCTACATCAACAGCAAACAAACCATGGAGATAGAACTTGAAACTGCTTTATTGTGCCAAGTTTCAACGAGCTAGCACAAACCGTGTTTGATTTAGAGTTCCAAATACATGTATCTTTATAGGAGAAAACAGAGTGAAACCTCAAAATGAAACCGGTTACTGCCAACGAACGGTTTCACCTAGAAGAACGAGATTTGGCGAGCCTAGTGGGATTGGTGGACTGATCATCACCTGAAAGTTTCATCAAGATTGGGTGAAAAAGTGTGTGCTGAGATTTCAGGCAACTCGTAGTTTTTTGGAAGCTTGGCAGGCCCTTTCCATGAAAGTGATTCTCGCCAGTCTCTGCTTAGGGCTACATCAACAGCAAACAACCATGGAGATAGAACTTGAAACTGCTTTATTGTGCCAAGTTTCAAAGAGCTAGCACAAACCGTGTTTGATTTAGAGTTCCAAATACATGTATCCCTATAAAAGAAAACAGAGTGAAACCTCAAAATGAAACCGGTTACTGCCAACGAACGGTTTCACCTAGAAGAACGAGATTTGGCGAGCCAAGTGGGATTGGTGTACTGATCATTACCTGAAAGTTTCATCAAGATTGGGTGAAAAACTGTGTGCTGAGATTTCAGGAAACTCGTAGTTTTTTGGAAGCTTGGCAGGCCCTTTCCATGAAAGTGATTCTCGCCAGTCTCTGCTTAGGGCTATATCAACAGCAAACAAACCATAGAGATAGAACTTGAAACTGCTTTATTGTGCCAAGTTTCAAAGAGCTAGCACAAACCGTGTTTGATTTAGAGTTCCAAATACATGTATCCTATAGGAGAAAACAGAGTGAAACCTCAAAATGAAACCGGTTACTGCCAACGAACGGTTTCACCAAGAAGAACGAGATTTGGCGAGCCAAGTGGGATTGGTGTACTGATCATTACCTGAAAGTTTCATCAAGATTGGGTGAAAAAGTGTGTGCTGAGATTTCAGGCAACTCGTAGTTTTTTGGAAGCTTGGCAGGCCCTTTCCATGAAAGTGATTCTCGCCAGTCTCTGCTTAGGGCTACATCAACAGCAAACAAACCATAGAGATAGAACTTGAAACTGCTTTATTGTGTCAAGTTTCAAAGAGCTAGCACAAACCGTGTTTGATTTAGAGTTCCAAATACATGTATCCCTATAGGAGAAAACAGAGTGAAACCTCAAAATGAAACCGGTTACTGCCAACGAACGGTTTCACCTAGAAGAACGAGATTTGGCGAGCCAAGTGGGATTGGTGGACTGATCATTACCTGAAAGTTTCATCAAGATTGGGTGAAAAAGTGTGTGCTGAGATTTCAGGCAACTCGCAGTTTTTTGGAAGCTTGGCAGGCCCTTTCCATGAAAGTGATTCTTGCCAGTCTCTGCTTAGGGCTACATCAACAGCAAACAAACCATAGAGATAGAACTTGAAACTGCTTTATTGTGTCAAGTTTCAAAGAGCCAGCACAAACCGTGTTTGATTTAGAGTTCCAAATACATGTATCCCTATAGGAGAAAACAGAGTGAAACCTCAAAATGAAACCTGTTACTGCCAACGAACGGTTTCACCTAGAAGAACGAGATTTGGCGAGCCAAGTGGGATTGGTGTACTGATCATTACCTGAAAGTTTCATCAAGATTGGGTGAAAAAGTGTGTGCTGAGATTTCAGGAAACTCGTAGTTTTTTGGAAGCTTGGCAGGCCCTTTCCATGAAAGTGATTCTCGCCAGTCTCTGCTTAGGGCTACATCAACAGCAAACAAACCATAGAGATAGAACTTGAAACTGCTTTATTGTGTCAAGTTCCAAAGAGCTAGCACAAACCGTGTTTGATTTAGAGTTCCAAATACATGTATCCCTATAGGAGAAAACAGAGTGAAACCTCAAAATGAAACCGGTTACTGCCAACGAACGGTTTCACCTAGAAGAACGAGATTTGGCGAGCCAAGTGGGATTGGTGGACTGATCATTACCTGAAAGTTTCATCAAGATTGGGTGAAAAAGTGTGTGCTGAGATTTCAGGCAACTCGTAGTTTTTT